>NC_092357.1:64407956-64702956 GCF_963676685.1 Mytilus edulis | reverse complement strand
TTATGCGCTTTTAAATTTCACCCTGCTAAGCCGAACCATTTTCTATGTAAGAGTTATCTCCCTTTTCACTGTTTACCCTCTGTGTGCATCTCCTTCGTAACAAAACAAGATACAGTGGGAAAGCCACGGATCGATTCTGCGCCTCCTTCCATATGACGTAACGGCCAGAAAATCAAGGGCGACAATCGCGATTTTTCATAGAGGGCGACAGTATCGCGCCATCGCGGCAATTTGTTTACATCGTGTACGTGTGATTTATCGAGAAATTTATCATTAAAGACAATTAAACTTGTGTCATTTCATCATCAATTAGTTATATAGGTAAGTTTTACAGGTGACCATGCTATTTTTTCTTCTTAGAAGATTTTATTTTACAAGAAACGAACATCTGAAAGTGACAAGTGACGTTGTTAATTTGGGAGATAAAAATATGGCGGGTGTTTTCCCCTTCTGAAAATAACTGACACATTTGCAACCTATTGGCTATTTAAATATAAAATGACCAAAAAATAGTATCTATGATGATAGGAGTCCTTAGATATTTGCATAAATACCCATCACTCTGTGTCAAATTGTAACTGAGGCTGCGAAAAGGAAGCACACAAATCGACGCCATTTTTCAACAGATTAAGGTTTCTGAGCTCACGAAATCCTAGTATTATTACCTTTAATGGTTAGTAGAAAGATATTAATACTATCCATAACATAATTTATTGATCTGATTGGGTTATGGCTACATGTTTGCCTCTTTTCATTCTTAAATCCAGTAAATTTCCGTAGACCACATGTAAATAAACGCCCCTTTTCCAGCGTGAGACTTCAATTTGAATAAAACTTCAATTTTGGCAGGTCAATGTTAGCATTTAAATTTTAATTGAAGTTTTGCAGTTGTGTCATGCATATGTGCTGATTTGTTTGGTTGTCTCGAATATTCAAAAGGTTGATATTTTTATTTTTGAACCCAAAAAACACAAAAACCAAACAAAATAAAAATATAGGAAAAAAATAACTCTCCCCAGGATAAAGGGGGGTTCCAACTATATGTCCCCATTCAAATGCATTGATCGTCCCCAAAAAGGAACCCTATCCCTGGATCTGCCACTGGGAACTATGATTATTAAAGCGTATAAAGAATTAGAGAATTATTACTATAGGAACAAGAATAGAGAAAAGTTACCATAAAATAAGTAAAAAATAGAGCAAATGACATGCTAGTCCAAATAGTTATGAAGTCTGACAAGTCTACTTTTTTTCTGGGACGACTTCCTATGCATCCCAGAAAAAAATCAAAATATTCCTAGCAGCAAGCCTTAGGTCTGGTCATAATCATTTTGAACTATTGATGTGCTAATTTATATATTGAGGAAAGAGAAATTATGGACAAAAAGTATAAAAAATAGAGACCAACAAACTAAAAGATTAAATGATAAAGAAATGCAGAACACCCCATCCAGACCCTTGTCTATGTGAACAACAGTACTATTATTTTTGCTGAATAGTGCATATGGGCATGTAAAATATCTTTTAAAGATTTCAGGTATATGAAATATTCACCAGTAGGAAAGTATAAATTCTGTCCCTCCTTCCATGCTAAAAAAAAAATATGTGATTTATTGTTGAATTTTATTGCCACCTTCAGTATTGGCTAGGTTTTGTGGCCAGGTTTTATTGGCGTTGGATACATTTATTATCAATTACTGGTATGAAGAATTAAAGATATGAATGATTGAATGAAAAGTTATCTTTTAAATAACAGATACCTATAAGATAATTTAATGTTGCATATTACGTTATACTTTATTAAAACATTATTTATATCTATTAAAAAGGTTGATATGTTATTATGGTGATGAATTTTAAATACTAACTTAAGTAAATGAATTTATAAGTAGAACATTTTTCCAAACACCTGTTGGTGTGTATAAGTATTACCTTTTCTAGAGGACCTTTTTCGGGACGACTGGATTGGGTATTTTTTAGCTCAGGATTTCAGGATTGATCCTTCGGATTCCAGTATTTCCTTTCAACATTTTTTTTTTAAATTGGGACCTCAGAGGATCATGTGTTTGTCAGTAGACAATTAAAATATATTATAATTTACCAATCATATAGCAACTCTAGAGAAGTTTGAAATTATATTCATTTGATAATATCATCTGCATAAATTATATATTTTCAGATAACAATAGGAATAAGAAGAGCAGGATTTCTATATTGAGGATTTACATGTATGGGACAGAGAACTATTTGACTTGATTTTACTTAAAAAAACTTTTTAATTTTAACAATAGTTCTCCTTTATTGTTTAAAATACTTTTTACATATTTTTCATTTTAACATTATTTTTATGACTTTGTATTTATTCATCATTTTAAAATAAACTTTTATTTATAAAAATTTTTATATTTTCAAATATACATACAATGTGAAACACTCCACCATTTTATATTGATAACGTGGGGTAAATGTACATGAGACACTATACTGTTGCAATACAATATTACTTAATGTCATTGAAAAACCTGAGATTCAATGATGCAAAGCTAGCATATTCATAGGGCCCCCCTTTCATAGGAAAAAAATTGGTTGATTAAATAGGGAATCACTGGAGCGGGTCCCTCCTAAATTATTCAGCAGCAGCGCCCCCCCCCCCCCCCCAATAGAAAAAGTTCTGGATCGGTCACTGGTATCAGAAATATACATGTATGTACTGTAGTATTTGAGACATAAGAAAAATAAAAGATATAAAAAGTCCAAATGATGGTCTTTTATTCTTTATAAGGTTTGAATGACTTAAATGGAAAGTTTCTAGAATTGTTCACTTCTCCTAGACATAGAGAGGTCTCTCAAGTAGCCTATCATGAGTCCTGACATGACTTTTCACTGTTTTGCTTCCATGTAGATTTCAAAGTGTGGTAACCCCTGCACCTAAATAAATCATTTTCAGTAGATACATATTTCTTTTTTCAGACTTTTTGATGAAAAGTTTAAACTAATATACAAATTAGAAAAAAGAAAACTGATCAACTTGAACTGACAACATATAATTGATCTCATGTGCTCTGGAAGAGTAAGCAGATCCTGCTCCTTGTGTAGTATTATGAATGAGATGTCTATGTACCCTTTTCCTAGATATGTAAACACATGTTTTTGCAAATTATTGCAATTGTGTGCTTTTAGAATGAAGTAAAATGAGTGAAAAGGTATTCTATTGCAGAAAAATCAGCACACAGATATAGGAATGGTATGATTCTTAATAAACTATAGATCCTGTGTCCAAGATTTGTTTTCGTGTAAACTGGTGTAAAATAAAAATGTGGGTCAAGCAGTTATATCAATGCAACAAAACAGGATCACCAAAATCAGAGTGAGACATTCATATACCATTTTTAAAGTAGACTTTGGAAGTGATATAGCATTTTGTTAATGCTTTAAATGGTCATATACATGTAGCTCTAACATGTATTAAGAATTTGGTGTACTAGACATTGGGCATTCCTATTGAATGTTAATCTCAAGTTCTCAAGAGTTAAATATGCCCCAGGGCCCAGAAACACTCAAACATGAATAGTTAGTCACAGTGAACATCAGGTCCAGAAACACTCAAACATGAATAGTTAGTCACAGTGAACATCAGGTTGCTTAATAAGCATGATAAGGACATACATTTATAAACATGTGTGAGTGTTTAGGCAGGCAATATTTGTTGATTGGTACATGTACTTTTTAAAATTGACAAGTTAATTGAAACATTTCAGATTTATAATAATTTACATAATTAAAGAATGACTGTAACTATTACCCTAAAAAATGGCTTAAAACAAAGACTAGCTGAGTGCTTACACTTTGCACTTTTGCATGCTTATTCAGACAACAACTTTTGACTAACTGATTTTTTTTTTTCAAAAAAGGGGGGTAGGTCTACTTCAAGACAATGGAAGGTATTTATATGGACAAATTCGTTCATAGATTAAACCAGTTTCAATGTACTACATAGATCTCGCCCATAAATCTGTTATACATCAGCAGCATAATTAAATAACTACAGAAAATGTGATACGAGGAGTTTGAGCAACTTGTAAACATCAACAAATGACGTTGTAAAGCCTTCAACCACTCAACATTTTAAGTAAAATATATTTAAAATCCTGAAAACATCATCACCCTTGTCTCAATCAATTTTGTGCTTAAAATCTGTAAAATATGACATAATTTGCTGATTTTGCACCGAAATAACTCCCAAAACGTCTGAAAAATGTTGAATTTTGACCTCCGGTTGAAGCATTTATTATGTAAACAAGACTCAGAGTGACGGGGAATCCTGTACATAGTCATGTGCCCATATGTTTCTAGGTCACATTTATTTATATCTCGACCAATGAAAAGCTTTAGGATGCATTTGTGTCAGTTGTTTGTAGTCGTGGGGATTACCCGCGGTTTTTTGGAAATCAACGGAGGTAGTCTTTTGGTTTATCATATTTCAGTAACGGAGCACTTATTTGAATACCGAATTTGGCAGTCGTGTGACAAAATCTATTCTAATGAAAAATTCAACTCAAATACTGATGGATGATAAGTTGTTTTAATAGATTTATTGTCTGAAGCACAGGCTACGTTTTTGTTTACACGCTGGTTACAGCGCCACCTCAATTTTTTTAGATTATGTCCCCTTTCCCGCGGGACTAACGGAAGTAGCTCTTCAATGTCACTGGCTTTCCCACTGATAGCGACAAAATTCTTTTTACAAATTGTTCGTTCCATCCTCAGTATTTTTTGGCGTATTTGGATCGAAGCGATTCGATGAAATTTTATAGGAGTTATCTACCTTTACAAAATAAATTTGTCGGTATGTTTATTTAACTCATAAACAGTCAACCGTATAACCCTGGAATGTTTTTATTTGAGTCCCATAGGTCTTGACTGAGAAAATGAGGTCAAGGTCAAATTCTCAATTGTGACTTTTGCTTGTTTTTGCATTTCCCCCCTCACTTTGAGAGATACATACAAAAGAACAAGTGCAAAATGTCTGCTTAATTGTAATAGAGATATGCTATATTTAGTCTTATGGAGAGTTGTCTCATTGGCACTCACACCACATCTTCCTATATCTATTATATAATTAAATGGCATCTTATAGGAGTTGTTGCCCCTGAAATGTCTTGATATGAGGTTATTTGATTATAACTTCAAGTAAGTTCATTATAAAGACATTTGACCTTACACAAAAGGTTAAGTGACAAATGACCTTGAAAAATGGCTACCGGAAGTGACCTTGAAAAAATCGGAAGTAGCTTTTTTTGCAATTTTTTCACATACAAGTACTCAGAATATATATATTTTGTCAAATAGATACATAAACTGATAACTGAAGAATAAAATGACCTCCAATAAACCGGAAGTGACCAATTATCTCCCATTCTACATACAACAGTATATAGAAACTATATATTTTTGGAATCAGTGTTAAAGAAGCTATCATATGAGACTAGAAGTAACATATTATCTCCCTTAAATCACTCAAAAAGATAATTACACCATTATTTATCTCATCAGTATGAAGAAACTACCTTCTTATCCAAATTTCTTTGTTGTGGAAAGACTTTTTAGTTTTTAATTAGGTCTTTCCACTTTTCTCCGGAAAGCCTATTGTATTTGTTCTGATTATTATTATTTTTTTCCGCCAAATTTTGTTCTTGCGATAAATGTTTGTTTCGCAATATGTCGCTTAGATATTTTTTATATGGTATCGTATAGTTTGTGCGCTTTCAAATTTCACCCTGCTAAGCCGAACCATTTTCTTTGTGAGAGTTATCTCCCTTTTCACTGTTTATCATCTGTGTGCATCTCCTTTGAACAAAAAAAGATAGCGACAGAATTCTTTTTACAAATTGTTCGTCATATTTTAGATTTTCATATGTCTTTGATTTCCCTATAATTCTTGAATGGTTATAGATAGAGAAAATGTAAGCAGTGAAAAATGTTGAGTACTTCAAGGGGCAACTTTGTTACATTATGACTGTATTGGTTTTACCATTATGTAAGGGACATAACCCCCATTGATGGTTTATAAAAAGCCATTATTAGGCAAAACTCTTAAACAAAAGATCCTTGACCCATATGGTCTTTTGCAATGACATTGTGAAGCAATTACCTTGACAAAGGTCACAAGGTCAAAGGTCAAGGTCATGTACTAAGAGGCAAATCATGTGATTTTTGGCACTATTCAAAGAGTTTTATGTGTGTTTGAATTCCAACCAACCAACCAACCAACCAACCAATCAATCAGTGCATGCATGTTTCTGTCTCATGTGTTTAATCAAGATCTTTTTTGTTTCTTTTTCGCTGTTTCAATTGACCCTATCCAACGTGTTTAATCAACCAACCAATTAACCAATCAATCATTCAATCAATCAATCAATCAACCAACCAACCAACCAACTAATCAATCATTGTATGTATGCTTCCGTTATGTGTGTTTAATACGGCATCCAAATTCTCATTTGTTTTTTTCGCTTTTTTCAAGAGACCTTATCCATAGTGTTTAAGTAATAAACCAACCAACCAATCAACCAACCAGCCAATCAATCAATCAATCAATCAATCAATATGTATGATAGTTTATTTATTACAGTATATTTGAAACAATATGGAAAGAAAACACTCTCAATTATTCAAGATTATGAATTTTAATATCTCTTCTGAAAAAAAATCCACATGTGCTCTGAAACTACAAGTCCAATCGACCTGAAAATTTGCAGTCAAGCAGGGCATACATGTACTGAAGGTTCATAAAAAAACTTGGTGCAGATATCTCTCGAGACTTTTCCTGGAGAAAAGAAATGGCAATGCCGTAAAAATCGCTTGCTAGGTCCGTAAATCTGAGTAAAAACCTACAATAAAATGTCCGCTCCGAGATTGAAATACTGATCTGTGTTACAAACAGGTGCTAAAAAATGTACATTATCAAAAAATAATCATTAAATGTGTTTTAAAGTTACACCAGATCAATTAAATCCAAAGCATGCACTGCCCGTGAACTGTGATCAAAATGTCAATTTCCTACAATGACAAAAGAAATTACATTGTGTACATTCCGTCTCTATACATGTTGTCTGTTCAACATCCCGACCTAAAGAGTAATAAAAAGACTAAGTTTTCGTTATTATAAACCCAAGTCACGTGATGTCTCCTCAATCTGGCGCGCGCTGTACCTAAAATAAAATAAAAACTTTCCAAACTAAACATGAAACTTCTCCGGTAACAATGATATAGACCCCATACAGAAACTAACAAACAAACAAACAAACAAACACCCCCCCCCTTAATTTCAATCAATTGCAAAGGGGGAAAGACCGCCTACAAATTGCTTTTTAAAAGCAATTGGTTTATATTTATTATCATTTTTTTTTTTTTTTTTTCTTCCGCCGAATTTTGATATTGCGATAAATGTATGTTTCGTAATATGTCGCTTAGATTTTTCTCATATTGTATCGTATAGTTTATGCGCTTTTACATTTCACCCTGCTAAGCCGAACACTTTTCTTTGTAAGAGATATCTCCCTATTCACTGGTTATCATCAGAGTGCATTTCCTTTGTAACAAAAAAAAAAAAAGCGACAAAATTCTTTTTACAAATTGTTCGTTACATTCTCAGGAAAATTTGGCTAATTTGGATCGAAGCGATTCGATGAAATTTTATAGGAGTTATCTACCTTTACGAAATAATTTTGTCGGTATGTGTTATTAACTAATAAACCGTCAACCGTATAATCCTGAAATGTTTTTATTTGAGATCCCTTGGTCCTAATTTAAAAAATGAGGTCAAGGTCAGAGGTTAAGGTCAAGTTCTTAATTTAGAATTTTCCATCTTTTTGCATTGTTTCCAACACTATGGAAGATATGCATAAAAGAACAAGTGCAAAATGATTGCTATATGTTTATAAAGATATGTTACATTTAGTATGATACTATCCAATTACATCTTATAGAAATGTATAATTATCATAATTATAAGGTTATTTGTATACAACTTTAACTTCGTTTATTATAAAGCCATATGCCTTTAACAAAAGGGAAGGTGACATATGACCTTGAAAAATGACAACTGGAAGTGACCTTGAGAAAACCGGAAGTACATGTTTTTTCACCTTTTACATGTAAAAGTACTCAGAATCTATGTATTTTGTAATAGAGTCATAAACATGTCACTCAAGACTAGAAATCACTTTCGATAAACCGGAAGTGGTCAATTATCTCCTGTTGTACACATAAAAGTATATAGAAACTATATATTTTTGGAATGAGAGTGAAATAAGCTATCATTGAAATAACATTTCCTTAACCGAAAGTAGCATATTATCTCCCTTAGTTCACTTTAAAGCATATCAAAACAATTTATTTATAACATCAGTTTGCGAACTATCGTCTTTTCAAAATTTCTTAAATGTGGAAAGACCTTTACGAAATAATTTTGTCGGTATGTGTTATCAACTAATAAACCGTCAACCGTTTAACCCTGGCATGTTTTTATTTGAGTCCCCTAGGTCCAAACTTAGAAAATGAGGTCAAGGTCAAAGGTCAAGGTCTAGTTCTCAATTGTGACTTTTGCTTGTTTTTGCATTTTCTCCGACACTTTGAAAGATACATATTGAAGAACAAGTGCAAAATGTCCGCTTTATTGTAATAAAGATATGCTACATTTAGTCGCATACTATAAATGGCATCTTAGAGGAGTTTTTGCCCCTGAAATGTCTTGATATGAGGTTATTTGATTATAACTTCAACTTAGTTCATTATAAATGCATTTGACCTTGTACAAAAGGTAAGGTGACAAATGACCTTGAAAAATGACGACGGGAAGTGACCTTGAGAAAACCGGAAGTAGCCTTTTTTGCAATTTTTTCATCTAAAAGTACTCAAAATCCATATATTTTGTTAGATCCATAAACTGATTACTGAAGATTAAACATGACTTCCAACAAACCGGAAGTGGCCAATTATTTCCCCTTCTACGTACAAAAGTATATAGAAACTATATATTTTTGGAATCAGTGTGAAAGAAGCTATCATATGAGACTGGAAGTAGCATATTATCTCCCTTATATCACTCAAAAATATATATTTAAACCATTATTTATCGCATCAGTATGAAAAAAACTATCTTCTCAAAATTTCTTTGGTGTGGAAAGACTTTCAATTGTTCTCTGAACAATTGGTGTTTCAGTTTTAGAGAAGACAATGACAATCGTACGAGGGGCATGTAGACTACAGATAAATCTTTGCTCTTGATTTATAATACATTTTCTCAAAGGAACTTACCAGTTGGAGGATACAGAATATTCCATTGTTCTTGAAAGAGAACTCGTCTGTTCCCACGAGGCGGTTTATACAGGTTCATCAGTAAAACTTTATTCTTTGGATTCTGTAAGTCAGATGCTAAATTCGAATGCAGTCTATTGAAGAATCTTCTAAGTGCATTTGTTCCTACCTTGAGGCTTAGATAAAACAGTCGGTAAAAGTTATCTTCATCAGTTGGAGCCATGCTTTTAGTTAAGGTTGCACTACATTTAAAGGAAAGAAAAAATCAGATGACCTCTTATGCAAACACCTTTGTCTGGTTTCAGGTTGTACCTATCATCAAATATGTACAAATAATTCTTTTAACTAGATTTGGAATTTGTTATATTTGTTAAATTTTTGTGATTTTTTTTAATTAATGCCTTTACTGATAGAATGTTGGTTGTTACAAACAGCATCACAAGTGTTCGCCTGTGTTTGTATCACTTTTAAGTATGCAATCTAAAACACTTACCCATTCTACACTGGTAAAAATGCCATACATGTGAACATGCGTGACACATGCGTTTCATATTTGTGTCACACGCATGAAACACATGTGTTAAAAACGCATGCAATACGCAATATACACACATGTGATCGTGTGTTTCACATGTGAATTACATGCGTAAGGAAGTACACCTGTGATACATGCGTGATTACTCGGACTTCTGTTGAACTGAATTTTAATGTGCGTATTGTTATGCGTTTACTTTTATACATTTGCTAGAGGTATAAGAGGAGGGTAGAGATCTCATAAACATGTTTAACCCCGCCGCAATTTTGCGCCTGTCTCAAGTTAGGAGCCTCTGGTCTTTGTTAGTCTTGCATGATTTTTAATTTTAGTTTCTTGTGTATATTTTGGAGTTTAGTATGACGTCCATTACCACTGTACTAGTATGCATATTTTTAAGGGGCCAGCTGAAGGACGCCTACGGGTGCGGGAGTTTCTCGCTACATTGAAGACCCTTTGGTGTCCTTCGGCTGTTGTCTGCTCTATGGTCGAGTTGTTGTCGCTTTGACACATTCCTCATTTCCTTTCTCAATTTTAGTGATTACTGCATGTAAAAGGCCATTATTAAATATTTTTCATATTGTCATCATATTTGTCCAATTACCATGATTGTTGACATGTATCTAAGTTTTAATGTGAATTAAATGTGTTATACATGGGTTTTCCATATATATATATACACAGGCAAATTTTGTTCAGGTAAATTACATGTGAGATTCACCTTAAACAAGCTTAAACATAAAACTCACTTTCAATTAATGTGAATTGAGCTCTAACATGAAATTCATGTTAAATTTTTCATGTGAAGCTAACGTGAATCGAGCATTCGTATTATTTTTTTCTAAAACGAAATGAAGGTGAATTGAGCATCAGTCACACAAATTCACTGTATTTGAGCATATTTTAGATAAGTTAATGCTAATTAAGTGCACGTTTTATTTTGATATATATATAAATATATTTCTTGGTCTTGACGATGTGTTCATACTTCTATTGTATTTAATTTTCTTGATCCTTAACAATACAAATAATATTTGTCTATCAACTCCAAGCTCACAATATCTCCAATGCAAGAGATAAGATGTAATAAAACAAAGAAGGCAAGCAAATATCCAGGTCACCTTAAGTTCACTCCTTGAATTTTGTTGGTTATGTTCAAGTCGCAATATTTTTTTTAAAAGTGATGTAAGAACTGTTGATTCATTTATAGAATATAGATGCACTGATGAATATTTCATTTTTAATATGTGTGTATTAGTCATTTTGAGGTTTTTAGACATGAGACAATCCAATCCCATTATGGAAATTGAAATTGTCTTATTTGCAAAAAATGCCAATTTTTCTTTTAAAAGTTTTGAAGAAGAAAAGTAGTTTACCCTGCCAGATATTCGTGTGCCTGTTTTAAGTCAGGGTGTCAGTGCTTGTCTAAAGTCTCATCCTAATAAAAAAACATTTCAAACATGTGTGTGTTAATAGCAGCTCTTTGATTGGTTTAGACTCTGGTTAATTAAGTAGATCATGACATTGTTTAGACACCTGTTTATTGTTGAGGACTGTATGTTAGCACCTTAATGTCTTTTGTTGTTGTCTAGCTGTCTGATTGATTTATACCGCATATCGCATTATATTAAAAAAATTGAAATATAAAGATCTGAGAAACATATTTGATATGCCATATTGAATGCCTTACATGTATTTACAACCGTTTCCCTCTTATTTCAAATAAAAATTTGAAAAACAATTAGCATATACCATTAGAAATTTTCAAAGTTTGGCTGCACAATAAGCTAAAAATTCTTGTAATTTCAAATATTTATATGAAATTCAGTTTAAAACATGCGTTATTCATTTTTAGACTATAATTGTCATTTTGACACAACAAATTTAATAGTATCATATTCTGAAAGTACTTGTGGTTGAAAACATAAACACAATATTCCATGTGTTTTAGATTTCTTGAATACATCACTCCCATATCATTTGTTCGTTTAAGAGTTCTCTCGTGCATGTATCTGCTGTTTGTATCCACGGCTTCCTTCATACATTTGCACTTATCCTTCTAAGATGTTGTTTGAGTGATAAAATCCTGTAGTACATTATTAGCCATCAGACGTTTGGAATACAGTTGCTATATTTAAAAAAAAATAAAACAACCATCAACATATTGGCTTACCATTCAAGGAAAAATGATAACACAAATTTGATAAGTAATAGTTTACCAAACTTAATATACATAAATATCGGGTGAACAACTGGAGTGGAGAAATAATAGTTGTTGTTTTTTGCTATTTATCATGGTTGTTTTTTTTCGCTTTTATGTAAATCAGGCCCTTAGTTTTCTCTTTGGAATTGTTTTACATCTGTCATTCCAGGACCTTTTATAGCTTGCTAGATATTGTATTAGTTTTGCTCATTGTTGAAATCTGTACATGCATGTAAAGTGATCTATACTTGCTAACATTCAGTCATTTTGACTCTGATGGATAGTTATCTCATTGGCAATAATACTACATATTTTCATTTTTTTTTTTATAAATGAATAATTAATAATTAAAACTAACTCTAGTCATGCATGTGTACTACACATTCCTTGTGCATATAATATATATGGCATTTGGACCTTAATGTAGACCAATTTAAAAACGGGAGCCAAATTAAAAAAACTTAATACAGGGTTTGATTCAGCATATTAAAGAACCCCAAGAATTCAAGAATAAAACACCATTAAAATCGGTCGAGAAATAAGCAATTTATACAGAGTATTAGAAAAGAATTGTTTTGGCCCCTAATTCATAAACAAGTGTGTGCCATACCCCCAAAATCAATCCCAACCTTCCTGTTTTGGTATTGAACCTTGTGGTACAATTTCAGAAAGATCCATACACTTACACACAAGTAATTGTTTGGACCCTAGGAAAATACTTAGTTTGACCCCTTTTGGGCTCCTTGTTCCTAAACTGTTGGGACCATAACCCCAAAATCTATCTCAAACTTCTTTTTGTGGTTTCATACCTTGTATTTACATTTTATGGAGATCCATTTACTTAAACTAAAGTTATTTTCCGGAAAATAAGTGTCTTCAGACTACAACGAAGACAACGTGATTATAATATACGAAGACAATTTTTTTTGGCGGTCGTAAATAATGGTATGTCAATAGTTCTATGCATTCTGTAAACATCTAGCTACAAAATTTGTGATTTATCTTTCATAGGAGTATAAATAAAAAATCCAAATGCTTTGCAAATTGTTTATCTGCACTACTTTTTGATTATCTCTGCTGCAGAAGTTCATGATGGTTGAAATTTGGTATGAAAAACTATAAACATGATAAACAGACGAAAATCAAAATGTACGGAAACGTTTTGGTAATATTGCAGTTGTTTGTCTATACATATATTAAGGAGTCTTAACTATAAAAAAAAAAGAACAGGGTTCCAATGTCCCCTGCATGGCACATAGTTTGTCAATTTAAAGTATAATAGCAATAACTTAAAAAAACACTTGGATGAAAATGTTATCCTGCATTGTCGTTACTGTTTTTGTTTTTTGGGGGAAAGGGGGGGGGGGGGGGGGGGGGGGGGGGGGGGGGGGGGGTCCTAGCTTTGAGATTTTTACTAAAAACTCGTCCTCGATTTTTTCAATTTCATCCAAACCCCAACCCACCCCCTTTTCTCCAATACAGTTCAAATGGTAGCCGAGACTAAGCTCCCTAAACAAGAGTGAAGCAATTTAAAAAAAAAACACAGGTCGTGTTGCTAAAAACGTGGTGCGTTTTACCAGTGGGCGAGCTGTCTTGCTTCCGTTTTTGTCAATTTTTGACTGATTTTAGGGTCTACATGCATGACATGGATAAAGTGATTATATGTTTTTTCATGAAAGTATAATACATGTACTAACATCTTCCTTAAAATGTGCATGATTATATTTACCTTCCATTGGACATTTGGCTTTCCAAGAACAAGTAGTGAAGTACAAAAAGTGATCCATCAAACGATGCACTTTTGTTGCGATGACTTTCTAAAATGTATGTTTCGTACCCCGGTTTTTTCAAGTTAATCGACAATGTAACATGTGTAACCCATTTTAATATATCTGTTTACAGTAGCTTTTTGAACCATCTGTTTGAAAAACCAAAGTTCTTCGTATCAGCTGTGACTGTCTGACCATTTCAAACAGTAAATCAGCAGACGAGCGTCCTTTTGCGTCATAGTATTAAAAACGACCACGGCGAAAAGATTTCTGGGTTTCCTTATTCAACGATCCAAGCTTTCGTACATTTACGTTTTATATGTGAGAGTTAGTCGGAAATCGAGAATGGAGTAAATGTTGGACTTGAGCTTTTTGTCCAAGGTTAAACAATATATTTTGTTTCATAATTTTCAACTCATGAACTATGCAAATATTTTAAACACTATCTCCTCATTATATTCAACGAAAAGCTCACCAGTTCTTATCTTAACATGTTTGTCAATATGACCAATCAAATCAAAATTTTACTTACTAAATTTGCCGTGAAATATTCTAAAACATAGTTTGCCACATGTTGAAGTTCATAACTGTTTATCATTCACAGTACCAGAATTGACTCATGTATTTTGGAGGTTCGTGTTGCACATAGAGGAGAATTTAGAGCCCTGCTCCACTGCCCCTCACCTCTTTGTGGGCAAACTTTGATTGATTATTTTAGGTATCACTGAAGCATGACTAGAGAGGCCCCTTTTTTAGCATTCAGTGGGCCCCCTTATAAAAATTTCTGGATTCGTCACTGGCACAATTTTAGTTGTATGTCATCATAAGTCCATCGGGTTACTGTTGTTTTTATCTTTCATTCTTTTGACCTTTCTCAATTTATTGGATTTATGGCTGTAATTAACTACTACTTTAATTGGTATCCAGTACCATACGGGACGAAGTATGTAGACGAAGTGGCTAGTATTTGTCGTGATTTAAACACGATAGTAGTGTTTATTTCCCCTAAACCTTATGAGACTCAATGAACAGGATAGATTACCTCAGACCTCAAACACTCTGAAACTTTTTCAAGTACTTTCTATATGTTCATGTATATTTTCTTATTAGCATAGTTTTGTACTTTGACAGATAATCAGAATGATCAACAATTATGTATTGGCAATGTTAATTGGTCCCAGGTAATTTTTAATTTAGCCTCACATGTACAATGTTAATGTATATATATATACAGTACGTGCATTCAGTCATTTTTATAACACAAAGGTTACAAATAAGAAAATTCTAAATAAGATATGCAAATCTATAATTAAGTGCGATAACTTACTGTATGAAGCACCTGTTTGGTCTCAGATTTGGTTTAAGAATTATAAGGATTAAACACATTTTTTCTAGAGGTTATTGATGTGTAAACCGGGGCTCTTACTCACAAACATTACAAAAGGACTTTTATTCAGTTATTGAGTTAATCGCCCTAGTTTACACATCAATAACCTCTAGAAAAAAATGTGTTTAATCCTAGAATCATTGAGATATTACTGATAAAGCAATATTAGTCCTCCAAATTAATCTAGGTATCTAGGAATTTGAAATCAAAGATGTATACCCACATATATATATACAAATTCCACCCTTATGACTCTACAAGAAATAAATATAAAACAAATGTTGTAGTTGCATCTAATCCACTATCAAGGGAGATAATTTATGCAAAATAAAAAGATAAGTATTAATCATTTAATGATTATATTTGCCCCTTTTATGGAAAATCTTCAGACAAAGGTGAACAGCTTTAATGATTAAATTCTTCAAATAGAAAATGGAATAAATATTGGAATACATAAAATTCAGGTGAATTTGTATCTCATACATGTATTTTACAAAAATTGAACTCAAGAATGTTAAATTTCTCAAATGAATTCCATGTTTTACTTCAGATACAATTAAATATAACCTTTTTCACATGAACTGTGTTTAATGTGAACTATTTACATTAATTTCACTGAAAATAGATTGTTTTTAAAATAAATTAAGATTTTCAATAGAATACATGTCTTGCAAGGTATAAGATGTTTTAAACAATTTTAATTTTTTAATTTTTAATTTTAATTTTTATTCATGTGAATTTCACGTGAATAATTTAACGTAAAAATCATGTGAAAAATTTAACTTCATGTCAAAAATATTTGCCTGTGTAATTTACACATGTGTTACACGTGCGTTTTACTATACATGTGTTACACATGCAAATATCGCATGTGTCACATGCGTTATCAAACACATGCTTGACACAGGTGTATTTCTGACACATGTGATTCACACGCGTGTGTTACGTATGTGAACGCATGTGTACCACGCATGATTCCCATGCGTGGGAAGAAACATGTGCAGTACGCATGTTACACACCTGTGACACATTTTTTTTTAGGCACATGCGTGACACATGTGTGGCATTTTTGCCCTATTAGCTCCTATTTGCCTTCATGTGAAAAATCAGTATTTGCTAGAAAATAAAGTCGTTTTTATCTAACCACCTTTCCCACAAACAAAGTAATAATATCATGCAGGGTAAATATTTCAAGTCCAATGACAACATAAAAAAATGACAACAAAATAAAAGAAACGAAAGGAAAAAATATATTGAGCAACAGATATTGAAGAAAAAACAGGGATTAACCTAGATGTTCTTGTACCTATTCTATCAGAATCATTAATGCTGGCACATTTAGGATTATTGGTTCACAACATTGATTTTCGATTTTCCTTGAAACAACACGTCATTTTGCGTTATCAATCAGAACACCAACAATCGTAATGGAGATAATTTTAACCACTTGATTTTTCGGAGGAATTAAGGCCAAACATTATTGAATTTGTTAAATCGTTTTAATGGGAAATGGATATGTGTTTACTGTCATTTCGCCAACGATTGATTGGAATTGGTTCTTTAAAGGAAATGTATTCCAAACGTGTACGACAACGGATGCGGCAAACGTTATGTGATGGTAAAATTTCACGTGGCTTGATGTAAACTAAAACATAATATGATTACCTTTGTTGTTCCTGGTCCACTATAACTGAAAAAAATTATGTATGCGTTTCTGTTACTTTAGTTGATGTATGACATAAAAAAGAAAAGCTAACAAAACATGAAAAGTATTCTCACAGTCAAACCGCCGTGGTATCGACTAAGTGTTATACATGTTATAAAATATTCAAGATAACACATTAAGCATGCGAGGAACGCTCAATGCCAAATATTTGAAAACCAAAGACAAAAAAGTTTTAAAATAATTTCAGCAAACTGTGATATTCAACTTTTTTCTACCTGAAGGAATAAAAACTTTCTATCCACCAGTATAAAGAAATGGCTGTCAATTAGCATTACAAGAAGTATTTCAGCATGAATAACTATCACGTAAAAGTCGTACTTTTTCATTGTTCATGTCATTCAGCTAGGATTCTACAAAAGCACCACCTCTAAGTAAAGCTTATTTTTTGTGATTTAGTTTTGTTACAAATAGCAGTTTTTGTCTTAAGACTTATACTTTGACAACAACAAAAACTTGAAATATTAAGCTGATGGTTACGGAGCCCCGCTAGGGATACGCAAAGGAAAAAAAATATTTTGAGCGCACAAAATAATATATTGTGCGCAAAGAATAATATATTGTGCGCACAAAATAATATAGTGTGCGCACATCTTAATTATATTGTGCGCACAACTTAATTATATTGTGCGCACAACTTAAATATGTTATGCGCACAATATAATATTATGTTCGCACTAAAATTATATAGTGTGCTCTCAAAATTAGGAAAGCAGTTTTCATTTGACAATGACCTCATTTCATTGATCAGTAAACAAGGTTAAGTGTTCGTGGTTAAGACGAAATCTGGATACAAAATGCAAAAGTCCGAGACTACAATTATTTCGTAGTGCATTTCAACGGAGCCCCTCTAGGGACATGCAAAAAAAAAAACTATATTGTGCGCACAACTTAAATAAATTGTGCGCACAAAATAATATATTGTGCGCACAATTTAAATATATTGTGCGCACAACTTAAATATATTGTGCACACAACTTAAACATTTTGCGCGCACAAATTAAATATATTGTGCGCACAAAATAATATAGTGTGCGTTAAATTATTTAACCTTACATATGGTACGGGTCGTCAATGTCTTTTTTTAAAGTGACAGAATGAAGAGGTGCATAAGGTTTTCGTTTGACATGGGGCTAGATTACATGGAAATATTTATCACTGCATTTATATAAACTCCTGAATACTGAAGAAGTTACGTTTATTTCGTCTGACACTTGGTTTACCAACAGATGCGTTGGAAGCCTCCACTTTATATCAGAGTTTATTGGAACGGTTTGTAACATACTTGACAATAGAGCGAGGACACTATCGAACGTATGTAGACTTTGATAATATGGTTTTACCTGTTTTCTAGTAACAAATAAAAAAACTACTATTTGCACTTAAATGTAATATGCATTATACTTTGTCTGAAAATCTCAAGATTTTGTTTATGTGGATTGACACAAGACTGATATGCTACTCAATTCACGACTTTGTTATGCTACGTCGACGTTTGAGATGGTCGTTATATTTAAAAGTCTACGTCCGTCCATCCGTCTGCCTCTGTTTATGGTAAATAATTTGGTTATCATAGTTCATGATGAAGTTCAAGTGTCATCAACTTCAATGATTAAGTGGTTTCTCTAAAGATATCATTGTAAAAGTATAGAGTTAGTCAAATCGACTGAAGAACAGACCAAACAAGAATCAAATAACATGGACCAATGATTCATTAATATAAAATTAAGATTAGATGAATATAACTGCAGCAAGATAGACAATTTCACCACCCAATCATTCCATACACCAAATATATCTAACTAAATGCTTATATAGTATAGTATCTGAGAAATACACCAAAACACAAAAAAATACTTTGCGGGACCAATTAACCCTGAAAATGAGGTCAACTTCAGATGACACCTGTCAAGTGGGCATTTAGACATTAAAATCGTTCAATTCAACCAAATATGGTCCGAGACTACAATTGACATATATAGTCCCTAGTGTTGACAGTGGGTTACCTGCCATTGATTTTTATACCCCTTCCAAATTTATTTCTCCATGTTCAATGCCTCAAATTCACAGTAGGGGTTGAAATTACACGGTTAATAAATTTTGGTCCAGAATTTGAAAGGAAAGTAGTGATTTGGTCCAGCTAAAAAAGGTTAAAAATTAACACTTCGGAAGCTATCAAAAGATTTCAAGACGCCCTCAACATAAAATTGTCCATATTTTGAGTTAAAGCCGATAATTTTTTTTTTATAGTTATGATATAATTTGTCCCAAAAGTAGTACATAAGTACATAAGAAAGCGCAGGTGGGATTTTTTTAATTTTCACTTATGTTCTAAAAGAAATGTACGGAGCCCCGCTAGGGACATGCAAAGAAAAAAAAATATATTGTGCGCACAAAATAATATATTGTGCGCACAACTTAAATATATTGTGCGCACAAAATAATATATTGTGCGCACAACATAATATATTGTGCGCACAATTTAAATATATTGTGCGCACAACTTAAATATAGTGTGCGCACAAAATAAATATATTGTGCGCACAAATTAAATATATCGTGCGCACGAAATCCTTTGACCTTACACATGGTACGGGTCTTCAAAGTCTCCTTTTTAAAGTGACAGAATGGAGAAATGCATAAGGTTTCTTTTGAAATGGGGCTAGAATACATTGAAATATTCATCACTGCATTTGTATCAACTCCTGACAGGAATACTGAAGAAGTTACGTTTATTTCGTCTGACACTTGGTTTACCAACAAATGCGTTGGAAGCCTCGGCTTTATATCAAAGTTTATTGGAACGGTTTGAAACAGACTTGGCAAAAGAGCGAGGAAACTATCGAACTTATGTAGACTTTGATACTATGGTTTTACCTGTTTTCTTGTAACAAATATAAGAAAAGTACTTTTTGCACTGATGCATTATACTTTATGTCTAATAATTTCAAGATTTTGTTTATGTTGATTGACTCTGAGTCTCAAGACTGACAAAGATCTCAATTCACGACTTTGATTTTGTTCCGTGTTTGGCGATAGAGATGGTCGTTATATTTAAAAGTCTTTACGTCCGTTCATCCGTCCGTCTCTGTTTATTGTAAATGTTTTGGTTATAGTTTATGATGAAGTTTTAGTGTCACCAACTTCAATGAAGTATGTGGTTTCTTAAAAGGTATCATTGTAAAAGCGAAGAGTAAGTCAAAACTACTGAAAACTGAATACACGTACACGTTGTTTTTTTTAAATTTTTTTTTTATTAAAGATGACTTTGTTTGATCATGATTAGGTACGGTTCTCACCCAAGATGTACTGTTCGTTATTGAAATATGACGATGTGTTCAGTCTAAGAAATTCACCATGAAGTTGTGATCAAATAAAGATAAAACTGGGTACATATAAAGCAGAAGAATCAATATGAGTGCCAATGAGACAGCTCTCCACCCAAGTCATGATTTATTAAAAGACTTTAAGTTAACAATCATTGGTTATATTACGGTCCTTATCACGGAGCGTTGGCTCACACCAAACAGCAAACTATACGGCCCAAAAAGACTATAACAGAACGATAAACAGTTATGAACCACACCAATAAACGACAATCACTGAATAACAAGCTCCCGACATAGAACAATATGCTTATTATGATTTAATTTTTTAAGCGTTGTATACAAATGTTTCGGGTCAAGTTATAGTTTCATTCTGATTAATAGAAGAGGACAAGAGGTCACTTATAGTATCTATTTTTGATCGATTTCATTATAAAATTTTACAGTACAGTTCGTACTCAGTATGAAATTGAAATGTTACGAAACAATTTAGGAACAGTCAATGAAATTCCTCAGTGAAATATTTTGAAACCAATTGAAACAATTATGATTCATTTTTCCAAATATGTAAAAAAGAAGATGTGGTATGATTGCCAATGAGACAACTATCCACAAAAGACCAAAATGACACAAAAATTAACAATTATAGGTCACCGTACGGACAATGGTCCGTTTTGGGGTATAATTTATTCAAAACCTTGTGGCCCGATTGATCGCGATCGATCGAAAGAGACAACTACAGTATATACATATACACCATATTTGTATGATGGTATGATACTGAACCCCTAACGTGGAGGATTGTGCTTGATATCCATATGATTAAAACATAATCTTTCAATCAGTTTAATTGAGGTTTGGAGCTGGCATATCAGTAACTGCTAGTAGTCCTTGTGTTTTAATGTATCATTGTCATTTTGTAAAGTTTCATTTGTTACCAATTCTGACAACGGACACGGGATTCTTTACTGTCAGTATTGCTGTGTGTGTGTGTTTTTTTAATCTGCATTGACTAGAGGTATAAAAGGAGGGTTGAGATCTCACAAAACATGTTTAACTCCGCCGCATGTTTGTGCCTGTCCAAGGTCAGGAGCCTCTGGCCTTTGTAGGTCTTGTAGGATTTTTAATTTTAGTTTATACTTTGGATAGATAAAGGAAGAGGTGGTATGAGACAACTATCCATCTATAAGTCACAATTTATAAAAGTAAACCATTATAGGTCAAGGTACGGTCTTCAACACATAGCTTAGGCTCACAACGAACAGAAAGCTATAAAGGGTCCCCAAAATTACTAGTGTAAAACCTTTCAAACAGGAAAACCAACGGTCTAATCTATATAAAAAACGAGAAACGAGAAACAACTGTTAAGTTTAGTATGACTTCAATTATCACTGAACTAGTCCATATTCTTGTCTATAGGCCAGCTGAAGCACGCATTTGGGTGCGGGATTTTTTCTTGCTGTATTGAAGAACCAAATGTATCTGAGAAACACACCTTATATGATTTGCGCGCCTTATAATTATTTTGTACAATAAATAAAGTTTAACTATACATTTATTATCGTATCTGAAAAACAGATAAATCCGAGAAATACACCAAAACACAAACATTTTACTTTGCCGGACCACTTAACCCTAGAAATGGAGTATGTCAAAGTCAGATGACACCTGTGAAGTGAACATTTACCCATTAATATCGTTCAATACAACCAAATATAGAAGAACTATTTGAATTTGGTATCTGCGATTTTGTCTAAACCACGAACACTTTACACGTAAAATGAGGTCATGGTCAAATGAAAACTGTTTTCCGAATTTGGGAGTACACCATATTATTTGAGTGCGCACAGTATATTATATTGCGCCCACAATATATTTAAGTTGTGCGTACAATATATTTAAGTTGTGCGCACAACATATTTAAGTTGTGCGCACAACATATTTAAGTTGTGCGCACAACATATTTATGTTGTGCGCACAATATATTATTTTGTGCGCACAATATATTTAAGTTGTGCGCACAATATATTATTTTCTGCTCACAATATATTCAAGTTGTGCGCACAATATATTCAAGTTGTGCGCACAATATATTATTTTGTGCGCACAATATATATTTTTTTCTTTGCATGTCCCTAGCGGGGCTCCGTAATATCCAGACACAACATAGAAAAATACTATTTTAGAACTTACGACACAAGGTACAGAAATATGAGAACTCGCGGTAACTAAAAACTAGTTCAATGCCAACCGATATGAAAAAAAAACATGCATCTAAGACTAGAGATTTCAAATAGATTGGACAAATTGTTAAAATATCATAGGCATATTGACTATTGAATGATGGTAATACAATTTTCAGAAGAAATTTGAATATATGTTCACAACAGAAAAATAATCAATTAATGAATGATTGTTTTTGCTCAGTATTTGTCAACAAGCACTCACCACACTTTTAACACTGCCAAAGATTTTCACAAGTGGAAATTTGGAAACAGGATATTATTTAAAGAATGAAAATAGTCACAATAAAATCAGACAGTGTGTGTCTTGTGATGTCCAATGTAAACGTAAATAATTTTGTTGTAAAGTATGCAATTTGAATGGAGAAATGAAATGTTTTTACAAAATATTTTTTCTAATGTGTTTAAAGAACGAAAATGATAAAATGTATCTATAGTCATACCAAACTCTTATCAACACTGGTATATAGACGAAACCCTGGATAAGAAAACATTAAACAATAAAGGGCTGCGCTTTTAACGCATGATACGCCCGTTGTTCTTTTTACTTGTCTTTTAATGAATTTACATGATCAACTAGAAATAGTGTGAGCCCTGTCAAATACACCCCCCCCCCCAATAATAAAAAATAAAAGTCCACCAAAAAATTTGCACTATTATGGTTACCTCAAATTTAACTAAGTTTGTTGTTTTAATTTTTCATCCATACATTCTATCTTATTCACAACACACTTTTTATATTTATAAAATGGAAAGGGAGCTTATGTGAGTTATTGTCTGAAGTGTGGACGACGGCCGGACAGACAACGGTATACCATAATACGTCCCGTCTGAATGACGACGGGCGTATAAAAATGGCAAAAAAGACTACAATGACAATGAGGAGCAGCAAGAAGATAACAGGGAAAGTGAAGATGGTGAAAGTGACTCTACTGAAAGTTATGATCTAAATGAGGAAGTAGGTGATGAAAATAAGAATTTCATTGATGATGAAGATAAAGATTACATTGATGATGGAGATGAGGATTTCATTGATGATGAGGATGAGGATTTCATTGATGATGAGGAGGCCTCTTCTGAGAATGAAAATGAGGACTTTTCTGATGACGAGGACAGTGATTACAGTCAAGAAGACACTGATGATTAAACTAAGTTCAGCTTTTCAATATTTAGCATACAAAACAAATATCATTAACATTGGGATATAACATAGAAGTTTTCAATGCAATATAAGGAAAGTGATATATGATTACGGGTTTTAGTAATTCTATGGCTGAATTTCAAATTTTATAGTAGTTTGAAAGAATGTAATTGTCTTGGGGTATATTGATTGAACCTTTTTATTGTTTAGAATATTCACAAGATGATCATATTGATAAATGTTTAGGAGACTTCATTTCCTTATTTTTTTCATAAAATGACACCCTTTAACATTTAAGGAATATTTAGTCACATGTTAGGATTTTTATGTTCACTTGTCAATTAAGCTTGTTCACTTATTATGTGCTATTGTAGACTAGTTATGTTTTATAACATTTTTTATTGCGCTGAACCCTTCAACCGAAACCTAACTCTATCAAAAAGCTGCAATGCTAAGGTATCATTTGTGATTTCAATTGCAACCAATTTTAACAAGAGTAAAACATCCTATATGCAAAAACAGTATTTGATTTTTATCCATAGCTTAGATAGCAAAAATGTTATCATAAAATGATATATGCCTCAGGGAACAGTTAGTATCTCAGGGACTGCTAATGTGCTTGCATCTTGCAACCATTCAATAATAGTACAAACGTATGCCATTCATGGAACCTATTTTTTACAAGAAACTTAATATTTTAAATTGAACTAAAGATTTTACAAATTTTATGTTTTCATCAGATTTTATTAAGTATTATTAATTACATCAATAGATATAAACAATTTACCAAAGTTTCATGGACATTGGTGAAAGCCTTTTTGAGTTATTGTCCGAAGTGTTAAAAATCCCCCCTTTTTATGAATAAAGCCCCATAAATCCAAAACTTATAATCTGAAATTTATTAAAATTGAAAGGGAGCTTACATCAATAGATATAAACAATTCACCAAAGTTTCATGGACATTGGTTAAAGCCTTTTTGAGTTATTGTCCGAAGTGTTAAAAATCCCCCTTTTTTATGAATAAAGCCCCATAAATCCAAAACTTAAAATCTGAAATTAAAAAAAAACAAAAGGAAGCTTACATCAATAGATATAAACAATTCACCAAAGTGTCATGGACATTGGTGAAAGTCTTTTTGAGTTATTGTCCGAAGTGTTGAAAATCCCCCCTTTTTTATTAATAAAGCCCCATAAATCCAAAACTTAAAATCTAAAATTAAAAAAAAAACGAAAGGGAGCTTACGTCAATAGATATAAGCAATTCATCAGTGTGTCATGGACATTGGTGAAAGCCTTTTTGTGTTATTGTCCGAAGTGTTGAAAATCTTCCCTTTTTTATGAATAAAGCCCAATAAATCCAAAATTAAAAATCTGAAATTAAAAAAAAACGAAAGGGAGCTTACGTCAATAGATATAAACAATTCACCAAAGTATCATGGACATTGGTGAAAGCGGTTTTGAGTTATTGTCCGAAGTGTTGAAAATCTTCCCTTTTTTATAGATAAAGCCCAATAAATCCAAAACTTAAAATCTGAAATTTATTAAAATTGAAAGGGAGCTTACATCAATAGATATAAACAATTCACCAAAGTTTCATGGACACTAGTTAAAGCCTTTTTGAGTTATTGTCCGAAGTGTTAAAAATCCCCCTTTTTTATGAATAAAGCCCCATAAATCCAAAACTTAAAATCTGAAATAAAAAAAAAACGAAAGGGAGCTTACGTCAATAGATATAAACAATTCACCAAAGTGTCATGGACATTGGTGAAAGCCTTTTTGAGTTAATGTCCGAAGTGTTGAAAATCTTCCCTTTTTTATGAATAAAGCCCAATAAATCCAAAATTAAAAATCTGAAATTAAAAAAAAAAACGAAAGGGAGCTTACGTCAATAGATATAAACAATTCACTTAAGTTTCATGGAAATTGGTGAAAGTGTTTTTGAGTTATTGTCCGAAGTGTGGATCTACGGACGGACGGACGGACAACGGTATACCATAATGCGTCCCGTCCCGGGCGTAAGAACAACACATTACAGATAGTATTTACAGATTAAAAACTGGCATGCTTGATGACACATAGTGACCCCTCATGCAAATATCCACATATAATTCGATAAACATTTTTACGATAATTATATAATTTGACTTACCGAGAATCACTAGTATGGGTTCACTTTCACTGGTTCCTTTTTCATTTTTTGCCACACAATTATAAAATCCAATGTCACTCTTTATGACGTCTTTGATAGTGAGTATATGTAATCCGTTGTCTCTTACGACATATTTCTCTCTATTTTTGGAATCTATACTTTCCTTTCCTTTATACCATTGTACGGAAATAAGATTAGATTCTGATTCAATTTCACATGCTAATTCAACATTTGTTCCATATGCTGGTATTTCTATTATATTTCTTTGTATGTTTACTATTGGCGATGCTAAAATATATATTTGGTAAGTAGTTATCAAAGGTACTAGGATTATAATTAATTACGCCAGACGCGCGTTTCGTCTACATAAGACTCATCAGTGACGCTTATATCAAAATATTTATCAAGCCAAACAAGATTTTTAACAAACATATTGGAATAATTTAATTTGATGTTGCTCTTAAAATATATAATTTTCCTACAATAAACACAAAATCGAAAAACGTGTGAATCTTTTATGCTGACTTCTTAGCAATGGAAATATTCCGACGTTCATTATCTAACACTATTTAGGCCGTTTCTTCGTAATGTGACTCGTAATAATCATATGATGAAACAAAGGTCAAAATTTAATTCAAGTGATAAAACAAGAGCCATTCGAACATAATAAAATGGGATACAACGGTAGTCGTTAAACATCATTTCTGGACCCTGTAAAAGTATGGTAACTGCTTTACCCAGGAAACCTATAGGTTACACTCAAGATTGTCTCATATTTTTTTGTGATTTTTTTCTTCTTCAAATGATGGTAATTGTATAAATATTTTAGTTTTTCTTCTTGAAAAGGGGTGCTTTATTACAAAAGATAAGCATGCACAGCAATTGTCTGCTTTAAACACCGAAACAATTGAATATTTTCGAGACTAACTCCACCTAAGAGATCATGTGTTTTCAATATCAGTTCTTTTGGTGCTGTTAAATGACAATCTGAAAGTTTTAATGAGTTAAAAAACGCAGAAAGAGGTATCTAATATGATATTCTTTTTAAGATCTGGAAATTCAGTGATTGCATTATTGTGTTGCAAATTTGAATATTTTGTTAAATTATCATTTTTGCAAACTATTTACCAACTACTTTATAAAATTGAAAATGAAAATGGGGGATGTGTCAAAATGACTACAACTCGACCAAAGTGCAGACAATAGCCGAAGGCCACCTATCACTATAACAGTAAAAAGTCGGGAAAGACCAGATTTTGTCTGAATTTGCATGAATTTTTACTCGACATTCTTTATTTGTCAGAATTATTTAAAAAAAATTCTTAACAAAGTAGGAATTTGTCTAATCAAGTTCATGATTTTTCTGGACAATTGTCTTGACAGTATCAAGATTGACTTAAAATTTCTCGACACTTCCTGTATCATCTGATAAAAGTTTTGTTTAGTCTCAACCAATTCTTGACTGACTTAAATATATCTCGATCAGTCTTGACATATTCATGACATTATTATTAATGTCTGAATATGTCTTGACATATTCTTGACATTCTAGATAATGTATAAATATATCTTGACACATTAATGACAGTCATAAAGCTGTCTGAATATATCTCGACACATTTCTGACGGTCTTAAAGATGTCTTGACACTAGCTCATCAGTACAAATTTCGCCTGACACATTCTGCCCTGTTGATGACTTTCTATTGCTCTTATAGACTCATTTTAATTATCGCTACACTAGAACTTTGAAAAATCAAGGATTAATTTTGTAAAGTAAGATACCCTTTGGGTGCCCCTAAGTAGGAATACCCTTAATGATCCTCAATGTAGTTTAATATTGATTTATTCTTTTATTAAACGTTTAATTAATTGTTTTCATCTGGAATATTTGTCAAAGTTACTGACAAACAGCATTTCGATTTTTGCAGTTTGGAAAGCTGCCAGTCAAATTGACTAAAATGGGTAACTTGAGGCAGTTTTAAAATATTTCAAGCCATACTGAGAAAAACAAATAAGAATGTCGAAAATCTGTTAAGAAATTTCAAGACAGTATTCAAATATTAAGACTTTGTCAAGAAAATTTAAGATCATATTCAGAATGTCCAGAATTTGTGGAGTAAAATTTATACACATTTAATATAAATAAGAATTAGTCCAAAAAAAATAAGACACAAGACATATTTTTAGAGTTTCAATTATCCATACCAGAGGAAAATAACACTGATGAATTAACTGGCGATAGTGAGGGCTAACATAACACGAATATAATGCCTCCCCATGTTAAAACTACAATTAAGTATAGCCGGCATCAATTATTTCGATTCTGAATAGGACAATTAAGGTAATTTGTATGTCCAATAATTATAAGTGTAAAAGCGTTTATGAAGGCTCTTCCATGTACCTCCCTTTTTGTTTGTAAAGAAGCAAATGGCTAGCACTATGATTTTTCAGAGGAAGGAGTTTGAACAGCTAGCATGAACGATTGTTGTATCTAGGTCAAATATGTCAATTTCGAAATGCAAGACATAACAGTCATAAAAAATGTATAGGAACATCATGTGCACCATTTAAGAGTTGGAAAGTGTTTTAAAGTTTAGGAAATATATTACGTGCATGATAATTTGATAAAATTCATTATTCTGAAGAAGTCAATAAACGCATGTGCAAACACATTTTATTTAATTTAGAGCATGGGTTGGTTCACAAAGCGAAAGAGACACGTCATATTAGATTTGCCAATAATACAACCCTCCACTACTCCAGATAGTCATGCCATCTGCTGTGGGTATTTTCGATTTTGACTTTTTTCCCACATGCCTGACATAGAAGCAGGAAGGCTGTGTCAAAGCGAAAATTCAAAATAGCCTTCCTTAAGTAGACATTATTTTTTTTTTTCGGAATAGAACTCTGCAACAGAGATCAAATGATACAAATTGACAATTGAAGAATATAATATGGCCTTCAACAATGAGCAAAACCCAAACCACAGTATGACGTATAGTGTGTAAATATATATTAGGTTTTAGCCCTGCCAAATTATCTACCGGTATACATACAAGTTTAAATCTTAGATTTACTGAAAGCAACTATCACCTAGATTTTACATGGAATTTTTATAGTTGCCTTCTAAAGGATGACTCTGAATTTCAAGAATTGTTTTAAATCAACAGCATAACTTTCCATGGAATATTTTTATATATCTATTTGCCTTCTATTGGACTTACATGATATATCAGAATTTTTTTCAGAACCGCATCCAAAATTTTCCATGATTTTTTTTCAAAATCACATTTACCTTATCTTGGGGAGGGGGGTATTGATTATTTCTGGAATAGCCCAATCCTCTAGACTACAATATTTGCAACTGCCTCTAACGGGGGTCTCATTGGAGCGGGGTTTCTGATTCCGGATGCCGTTTACTTTTTTGTCAGAATCCCGTGTCCCTCTTACACTATATACGTAAGCAATTCTGATTTAATTTGTATTTTGCCGTGTCCCGCTGGACTTCCTTTCCCGTTTACACGGCATATTAATTTGAGTTTCAGGTGTCACATGTGTCAAGCATACCAAAAAATCGTTTAGACCCCAATGAGACCCACTCTTATAATGTGTCTAGGAATGGATCATCACACGTAAATGCATGCAACAACCTCCTGAGGAGGGAAATAAGTTTCACCACAAAAGAGGGACGAAAGATACCAAAGGGACAGTCAAACTCGTATATCTAAAACAAACTGACAACGCCATGGCTAAAAATGAAAAAGACAAACAGAAAACAATAGTACGCATGACACAACATAGAAATCTGAAGAATAAACAACACGAACCCCACCAAAAACTAGGGGTGATCTCAGGTGCTCCGGAAGGGTAAGCAGATCCTGCTCCACATGCGGCAGCCGTCGTTTTGCTTATGTGATTACAAATCCGGTAAAAAGTCTAATTCGGTAGGTCAAATTCATGAAAGGGAAGGGGATTGTAGTTACGACGTAAGGAACATATCCGATATAATTTGTGAAACGGTTATTCCATAACGGTCAACCAACTCGTGATGGCGTCCGTAAAATTTACGAAGGGATGATTTCAACTTCACCATTTGGAACTCTTGGTTTAATAGCTTCCTTGTGAGCAGTAACCCTCTATCAAGAAAATCATGATAGGAAATGCATGCACGGGAATATCGTATCAATTGGGAGATATATACCCCGTATGCAGGTGCTGCTGGAATGTTGCTACTTAGAAATGGAAAGTTCACAATTGGAAAGCTGAAATCATCTCTTTTGTCGTAAAGTTTTGTCTTCAACGACCCTCATTGTCAATTTCTAGATGTAAGTCAAGATATGAAGCCGACTTAACTGTATCTGTAGTATCCTTTATCTCCAATTCGATGGGATAGATGCAACCCTCAAAGTAACCAAATTTAGAATTGTTTAGTGAAAAAACAAAGTTATATACTTTTGTTACATCGTATCAAAATGATCAATTATGTATACAAATAAACACCAAAAATTAATAATAACCCAATATGACTTTTATAAATGTCATTTCCTATCAAAACATGTGCACACAATACAAAAACACGTTTATCCAACAAATTTTGATGAACAAAATTTCCAATATATGCATGTTTCTCTCTGGCGTTGTCTCTTACCTGTAAAGTGTAACACGTTTCGTAACATTTTATTAAAGTATGTTTTCGTTGATTATGAAAAAAAAATCAATCAAGCTGCGTTTCATCAAGATGATGAGTAATGCTGATTTGTTTTATATTTCTATACGACCTTACAGCTGATCTGTGGAAAAAAATTACAAAAAAGAAAACGGAACCACATTGTCATTTCGTTATAGCTAAACATTTACTCAATTTCAAATTAAATGTGCAAATCAAATGCATTCAATATTGACAAATCATGACGGCGCTTTAGAAACAGAAAACAATTCGATTTATATGTAATTGACTTACCCCACACTACTTGTATAGGTTCACTTTTACTGGTTCCTTTTTCATTTTTTGCCACACAATTATAAAATCCAATGTCACTCTTTTTGACATCTTTGATAGTGAGTATATGTAATCCGTTGTCTCTTACGACATATTTCTCTCTATTTTTGGAGTCTATACTATTATCCTTTTCTTTATACCAATGTACGGAAATAAGATTAGATTCTGATTCAATTTCACATGCTAATTCAACATTTGTTCCATATGTTGGTATTTCTATTACTTTTTGTGTTATGGTAACTATTGGCAATTCTAAAATATATTGGGTCAGATTTAAAACAACCATATTGAAATCATTTATTTGGTCTTCAAAGACACATTTGTCAACAAAATATTATTCAAGAAACGTTTGAATCTTTTATACTGACTGCTAAACAATATTGTTATTTCAACTTACCTTATCCTACCTAAGCCTAAAATCTTTCATCGTATTAGTTCGTTCAGTATTTGTGTTTGAACTTAAGACAAGGAAAAACTACGCATTGACGCTACTTCCAGCGTAGAAAATTAATGTAGTAAACGTTTTTCTACTCTTTTTATTAAAAATGAAAGGGAAACTATCTGAAAAAAACGATGCCCATGCCATAATTTTGTGAAGGAATATAGAGTAGCTTAATGAAAAGCAATTTACATTTATTTTTCATAGAATTTTTTTAATTCATTATAAAAAGTTCGATTTTCGGACCATCATGACGGTAGGTAGGTAGTCATTCAAAATTCCATTGATGTCGAAAGGGATGGCAAAAATGAGGTTTCTTGTTCAATAAAACCCCAAATTATTGCAAACTATTTTAAAGCAATAGACCACAAACACATTATGTTATTGCTGTAGACAGAAAAATCACCTAATTGACAATAGAGCAATTTGATTGGGAAGAACGATTTATGCATCACGTGATTTTGACCTTAAACAAACGAGGTCAGAGGGTTCAGCATCGTACATTGAGTTACAGAAAAACAATTATGAGTTTCCAAGCTTGACAATACATGGTAATTAAAAATCAAAGCTAAGTATATAGAAAAAAAATAAGAAAAAATGTCCTTAGATGATCGACTTATCATCAAATCTGGATACATTAACTTACACTATGTCAGGTTGTTCTTTACAATGTGACTCACGATCATTATATAATACTATGGCAACAAAGGTCAGAAATGAATTCAACTGATTAATATATAAAAATAAAATTATATTTAAACGGCCGTCACTCGGCTAACCTCGATTGATTGGTTAATCAAAATAAAGGCTATATAGGCGGTTGGTCTGTTAATCGGGTCGGTTATACGTCTCTTCAGAGTAAAAGGTAAACACAATTCAATGTTAAACTCTGCTAAATATACAGGTTGTTGGCCTATTATAAGAACCAAATCAAAAAAAGAAAAGTGTTTGCCAAAATTATATCTATATGAAACATTTTCCACCATTAAAAAAACCTTTCATAGAATGCGCAGTTTTCAGTAAAATTAAATGGACATTGATGCTTATACGATTAGCAACTTTTTAATTAAAAGGTAAACATAAACATTTTAAGTATCATTTAAAGGACAAAAAAATATTATAGTACTTTGGTTCTAAAAAGTAATTGACATCAATGTAAGTAACTGATAATTGTAATATAACGTGAGTAATACCACCATTTAGTGAATATTATGGAATATAGTCTCTAAAGGATTGAACTATTTAAATTGAGTCAGTTACGAGTAATTTAGCCACGGCACTACTTTTGCTACCTTTATATTCTCTCATTGCAAAAGTTAAAAATGAGATGTACTTGAGTAGAAAAAATGACAATACGGTTCAACAGTATCCTACTGAACTTTTATTTCTTTTGCCTCTTTTTTGTATTTTGTTGAAGGTATGTCACTTCAATACTAGTATAGCGCGATGTGGACTAGCCGCTGGAATATGCATGGATTCATTATATATATGGGTAGCAAACAAAATGCCTGTCTTTTTGCGATGTTCAAAATATTGTATCTAAGTGAACTTAACCAACTTGTTATTCTATGTAAGTATAATGTGTATACATTTATTGATGAGGAACCGTCTTTTCATTTTGTAAATCGTATATCGATGCTAGAAAAGAAAATAGTTTCACCGCTGGATTCAGTACACTAAATTGTTTCGGCAAACACGAAAGAGGGACAGTCAAACTCATAAATCAAAATAGTTTGTATGATAAAAATATATTTAAAAAGTTATTTAATGAAGCATACTGACATTGCAATTATATTCTGGATTACACCTGATTAACAGACTTAACCCAACCCAATCAACAGACCAACCGCCCATAAAGCCACATCCTCAATGTAGATTAACCGATCAAACTCTCGAATAGTAGTCCAAATAGTTATGACGTCTTGAAAGGCTATTATATTTTTTTTTATTTGACGCTTTAAGTAAGGCGTCAAAGAAAAATAATATAATAGCCTTTCAAGACGTCATAATTATTTGGACTACTCGAATAGCCGAGTGACGGCCGTGATTTCCAAAGTCATGAATATATATGCATAATACATATTCATTCAGATTAAAAATCAGGCAGGAAACAGCTCGTGGTGACATAAAACATGCATCAACTCTAAGTTAACTAAACATTTCCTTTTTCAATTTCAATCACTTGAATTGTCTTCGCAAAGGTATAGTTTAGACCCCCCACCCACACACACACATACACACATCATATAAATAACTTACCATAAAATACACGCATATTTTTACTTATATGCCGTGTACATATAGTATCAACAACACATTTGTAATAGCCGACAACATTTTGATCTACCGTTTTAAAAGTCAGCTTTGGTACTTTCTTATTCATGTCATATTTTGTTGGATCACTACTGCATTCAGTGATATCTTTGTACCATTCTATTGACCTTACTATACAAGAACACGGAACATCAATTTCGCATTCTAAGACCAATTCTTTGATGCCATCTATAGCGTTAGCTTCCTTTCCTTTTTTCACTGTGATAGTCACTACAATTTTTGAATTATAATTATAAATACAAAGTTTGATATTATGGTATTGATCGATACATCCAAACGTCTCTCCCAGATATTTATTTTTTTTATTTTTGACATATTAAAAGGGAGACATCTAAAACAAATATATAAAATACAATCATCCAATTTTTTTCTCCACATAAATAATTCCCATCGGAGATCAGTCAAGAGACGATTCAGATTAAATAAAGATAATTCCTTCAACTTGTTTTCTTTTATGCCTTTCATTATCAACATATCGTTTTTCTATTCTACAAATATTCTAATATTGATCAATGGTGTGCAATACTCTCTTGAAAAACAACAACCCGTACGTACTATTCTGAATAGAAAATGTTTGTTTTGAATAGATTACAACGGGCGAATGAAACCTGAAAAACATTCAAACTAAAAGATCGAAAATAATCTGACAACGTCATGGCTAAAAAAGAACAAGAGTGCACACGCTGAAATATCTCGCCTTCTTTGCTAATCATTGATATTATAATATTATATTGATAGTTCTTAATATAAAGCTTCATTACACTTGTCACATACTCAACATTAACTAAGACAACTAAACATTGATCAATGAACCATGAAAATCAGGTCAAGGTCAGATGAACCATGCAAGGCAGACTTGTATCGCTAACAATTCTTCCATACAACAAATATAGTTGACCTATTTCTTATAAATGAGGAAAAACAGACTAAAACACAAATACTTAACACTTAGCAATGAACCGTGACAATGAGGTCAAGGTGAAATAAAACATGCGCGAATGACATATAAATCATAAAATATTTCCATAAACTAAGTGTAGTTGACCTATTGCATAGTCTTGGAAAAAAGACTAAAAACTTATCCTTGACCAATGAACCATTAAAATGAGGTCAAGGTCAGATGACACATATCAGCTACACATGTACACCTTACAATCATGCCATACACCAAATATAGTAGACCTATTGCATAAAGTATAAGAAAAACAGACCAAAACACAAAAACTTAACTATAACTACTGAACCATAAAAATGAGGTCAAGGCCAGATGACGCTTGTCAGTTGGACATGTACACCTTACGGTCCTTTCATACACATAATATACTAGACCTACTGTTTTTAGTATCTGAGATATCGACTTGACCACCAAAACTTAACCTTGTTCACTGATCCATGAAATGAGGTCGAGGTCAAGTGAAAACTGTCTGACGGGCATGAGGACATACCAAATATAGTTATCCTACTACTAATAATAAGAGAGAATTTAACATTTCAAAAAATCTTAACTTTTTTTTCAAGTAGTCATTGAACCATGAAAATGAGGTCAAGGACATTGGACATATGACTGATGGAAAGTCCGCAACATGAGGCAATTAATTTTAGTTTCTTGTGTACAATTTGGAAATTAGTATGGCGTTCATTATCACTGAACTAGTATATATTTGTTTAGGGGCCAGCTGAAGGACACCTCCGGGTGGGCGAATTTCTCGTTACATTGAAGTGTTTTTTCTATGGTCGGGTTGTTGTCTCTTTGATACATTCCCCATTTCCATTTTCGATTTTATATACAAAGTATGAAAAATCCAGGTCTTCCACCTTCTAAAATATAAAGCTTTTAAGAAGTGAGCTAACGCTGTCGTCGCATCACTATACCTATGTCGATATTTCTGCAACAAAAGTTGCAGGCTTGACAAAAAATCAAACAGACAAATAAAAGTACACAATACACAACATAGGAAACTAAATCAAATTGAAAGGAAATGGTGAATATGTCAAAGCGACAACCACCCGACTATAGAGCAGCCAACAGCCGAAAGCAACCAATGGGTCTTCAATGTAGCGAGAATTCCCGCACCCGTAGGTGTCCTTCAGCTGGCCCTTAAAAAATAAGCATAATAGTACAGTGATGATGGACGTCATACTTAACTCCGAATTATACACAAGAAACTAAAATTTAAAATCATACAAGACTAACAAAGGCCAGAGGCTCCTGACTTGGGACAGGCGCAAAATTGCGGCGGGGTTAAACATGTTTATGAGATCTCAACCCTCCCCTATACCTCTAGTCAATGTAGAAAAGTAAAAGAATAACAATACGCACATTAAAATTCGGTTCAAGAGAAGTCCGAGTCCGATGTCTAAAGATGTAACAAAAGAAAATAAATAAAATGACAATAATACATAAATAACAACAGACTACTTGCAGTTAACTAGTTAGCTCCAGACCTCAATTAAACTGATTGAAAGATTATGTCTTCATCATATGAATATCAGGTACAATCCCTCCCGTTATGGGTTTAGTATCATACTATCATAAAATATATGAGAAGAACATAACCCGTGTCATGCCAACAACTGTTTTTTAGAAATGCATGTGTTTAGTTCTGATGCAAAGACCCTATCAGTGAATCAATATTAAAACCAAAATATGCCATCTTTAATGACCTGACAACAGTATCGTAACTATATCCCCTTCTAATAAGTCTATTTAAAGGTTTTGTTAGTTTCTGAGGAGAATACTGACATTTTTGTGCTTTATAAAGAATATTTCCATAAAAAAATTGGATGTGAAATACCTGAACGTATAAGATGTCTGCATGTTGAGTTATATTTCCGAATTATTTCTTTATACCAGTGATGAAATTTAGTAAATGTTTTGACCAGTTTGTGATATCGAAAACCCTGGTGTAATAATTTTTCAGTAGTACATAAATTCCTCTCGCTAAAATCTAATACGTTGCTACATACACGAGCGAATCGTACATGTTGAGATATATAAACACCATAAGATGATGACAAGGGAACGTCACCATCTTAAAATGAATAATTAACAATAGGAAATGAAAAATCATCTCTTTTATCATAAATTTTTGTATTAAGCTTCCCGTTTATGATATAGATATCAAGATCGAGGAAAGGGCAGTGGTCATTGTTATCATTAGCTTTATTCAAAGTAAGTTCTACAGGATAAATTTCTTTAGTATACATACTGAAGTCGTCATTATTGAGAGCCAATATATCATCCAAATATCTAAAAGTATTGTTAAATTTTTGTATCAAATGTTGTTTTGATGGGTCTTTGCTAATTTTAGAGACTGAACAACAAGAACACCTTGCACTAAATACTAGAGTGAATTCTGTTGTTTTGGAAGAGTAAACATATCCTGCTCCATATGTTGCACCCATTGTGTCGCTCATGTTATTACAAAGCCGGTAAATTTTATTCTGTAAAAAGTATAATTCGGTAGTTCATATTAACGAAAAGGGATAATGATTGTAATAAAGACACAAGGAACATATCGTAAAACGGATATTCCACAACGGTAAAAAAACTCGTGATGGCTTCCGTAAAATTAACAAAGGGGTGACTTCAACTTCACAATTTGGAACTATTGGTTTTAAAGCTTCCTTTTGAACAGCATCCCTCTATCAAGAAAATCGTGAGAGTAAATACAAGCTCGGAAATGTTGTTTCAATTGGGAAATATATACTTCATATGCAGTTGCTGCTCAAATGTTTTGGAGTTGAGTATGACGTCCATTAACACTGTACTAGTAAACATATTTTTTAAGGGGCCAGCTGAAGGACGCCTCCGGGTGCGGGAGTTTCTCGCTACATTGAAGACCCATTGGTGGCCTTCCGCTGTTGTCTGCTTTATGGTCGGGTTGTTGTCGCTTTGACACATTCCCCATTTCCTTTCCCAATTATTCTAAATAGAAATGTAAAGTTCAAACATGAGAAGCTGACCTCGTTTTAGTTTTAATGATTTTGTCAACCAACCTGCATTGTCACATTTAAGATGTGTGTCAAGATATGAGACATACTTAACAGCGTCTGTTGTGTCCTTTATATCTAGTTCGATGGCCGGGACAGATACGTTCGACAAAGTAAATAAAAATTGAAAATATTTTGTGAGTGAACATCATCTATAAAGCGAAAATTAAAGTAAGAGGATATTGCTAACTTCTTTTCTTCCTTTCTAAGAAGTTCATAAAGGAACCCAGCCTCGCACGAATAAAGTAAAAAGTCGGGGGTTCCAATCGGTTCCTATGGGAATTCCGATAGATTGTTGAAAAGCATGTCCTTCAAACGAAACCAATATGTTGTCATTCAAGAATTCAAGCATTTTAATTATGTCAGTTTCAAAGAATTTGTTGTTTGAATCAGTGATTTTGATAGCGGGTTTTATCCGTCCCTCCCTCAGATAAAATATTTGTTCCTATTTTGGCCATTCTTTTTTTATGAAACAAAGCAATACATTTATCTTTTAGTTTGGAATAGGGAATACGTGTGTATAGTTTAGAAAAGTCAATTTGTTTATACTATTACAAGACTTAGTTAGTTTCCACATCTGATTTACGGTACCTCTAGAATATGCAGTTTTACAATAACATTGAAGCCCGGCTTTGCTTGCTAATAATTAGTGTTAAACAATTGGAAAGTACTTTCGTGCAGCACTTTGAAGAATCGGAAATATACCGTTTTGTGTAAGGGCACCTATTTAGTTTAAGTATCAAATACAGTGATGGACGATTCAGTTCTGCCTCTTTGTTAGATATTTCGAAGGAACATAACACAGTAAAGTCATGTGACTATCAAGGTTTTCGTCTTTGTTAAGTGTCGTGGGGTATATGTTAAATTTCCAACTGAATTGTCAATACCGAATTCATTTACCAAGTAGTTAAGGTAATGAGATTTTCACACACAAACTATCTTGTTTCCGGCTTTATCTGCGGGGATAATATCATATTTGTCATGGGGGTAGGATAAGTGTCTTGCACCATTTGACAGACCCATTCAGTATTTATTTGTGATTTGTATCCTCGACCGCACAACCTTAATCCATTCGGAAAGAGTTTCTACGTCTTCTTTCTTCCGTTTAGCCAATTGTCTGACATAATCATTGACTGAAAAATTTTTAAGTTGTGTTTTCATTTGATGGATTCATGCTCATAAGTTTTCGGAATTTTAGATTACACATTTTGCAGGGAAGTGTCGGTAACAATGTAGGGACCACCTGCTAAAACGTGACAAGACAGATTACATGTGAATTTTGAAATAACACAGGTGCAATCAAGAGGTTAAGAATTGAAGTCGTCAACATTCAGATCCTTCACAACGTGTTGTAATTGAAAATTTTAGTTGCAATTTGATTTGTACAGGTATAAGAAATAAAATTAAATGACTGATCTTTAAGATAGGAAGGTATGTTCGATTGAATTAAGTAATGATGAAGGATAATGCCAAAATTGATGCCATCGAGACATTTGTTTGCAAAGGAATATGTAAGCGAATGTGATATATACCTAACGGCTTTTGTAAAGATGGCAGTAAATAATTTATAGAGACATCATACATCAGTTGCGTTGAAAATATTCATCAGATTCACTGAGTTACACGGAGACCTAGATAGAACACCTATGCAATCAATTTTGTCATTGCAACCATATGGTGTCGCAGTTCCAAATTGTCGAATCCAGTAGTCCTCTTTTTGTCTACGGAGAGGCGATGTAAGTTGACAATTATTTGTCCTGTGGTATATTTAAAAAAAAATGCGAACTTTAATAGAAACGATTGAATTATCAGGCTGATTAAAATGCTGGAAAAGAGTGTCGCTTACTATGTGGTTGATTTTTTATCTATGGCCGCATATATGCGTTTGTTTACCCTTCCTTCCATTTCACCGACATATACCAATCCGCAACGGGTTACACTCTTATCCGTAGACACAAATTTTAAATCAACAATTCAGATTATCGTAATTGCTGGTTAAATCTGTGTTTTTATTTAACTTGCTAGTGGATTGAACACAAATTTTGCAGCCATTGGCTTCACATTTCAAAATGAGACAGTGTTGTTTGGAATCATCAAATAGAGTCATCAAATCAAATATCAAACTACGTCAGAAATTTATATACAGCACAACTTTGTGTTTTGTACTCGCGCATGTAAGTAACATGTTGACAACAGGAAAAAGATTTCCGGTATAGCATGAAAAAAATGTGAGTCATCAAGCTTGCGTATATACAAATTAAAGGCACCCTATGTAATGTAACCGATGTTTCCTATTTACCTTATTAGCATCGCTCAAATAAAATATTTAAAAGCCAAAAATATATATAATTCCCTGTGATTGTGAGAAGGTATATAGTTTACAGTATCTTAATTACTGTGGATTGATTTATTTTCGTGGGTATAAATTTTATTGGATTGGGGAAAACATTGTCGAAGATATTTTATTTCTTGGTTTCACCAATCTCTTCATGCAAAACCTATAAAAAATGTGTCATTCGTTGAACATTAAAATTCGTGGTTCACCTGTACCCTGGAGACCAACGAAAATTAGTGCCATACGAATAAAAATGAATCCACAGTATGTTTAATTTAATAAATGACTCATTGGAAAATTTCTTGACAAAAATATACTGAAAAAGAAATGTAAGCATTATAGAACCACAACATAACAACGATATATTAGCGTAAATATATATTATCACCTTCCTCATCAGTGAATACTGAAGTGTTAGGTCATAGATCTTTACAGTAAACAAATATTTAATGACATTCCAAGTCAGTAAAAAGTTAAAAGGCTTTATCTGAGAATTTTTTTTTTCGTATTGGAACAGATGTTCGCTTAAGTTAAGTTTTAATGTGAATTTAAGTATTTCATAAAGAGTAATTACTTGTATTTTATAAAGAAAAAACTTTTTATTTCAAATGCACAACAGTAAACTAAAAATGAATAAAAAGAAGACTCACATTGATCGGTTATCAAAACTGAAAACAAAACACATTCATCAGTGTAAAGCATCTGTAACATGTGCAAGGTCCTGTGTAAGGGAATGTGATTGTATCACACGTAGAGTGCTTACATCATTAAAGGAGCGTGTGCCCATCAATGTCATGTTATCAATGTACATATTCAGAGAACGTATCAAAATGTTTTCGTCAGTGAAATAAATATGAACTAACGCAGTGATATGTAAAAGAGTTTGCTCATCTTTAAATATGAAGCATAAGTGTGTCTTTCTGTTTGTCATTTTCCTTGTACATGTCCCTTGCAAATTGAAAGGATAAGTGTCTCATTAAAAATGATACCACAACATCATTTCTATAGTATTCCTCGTTCCTGGTAAAGGAGAAGGCCCTAATTTCAGGTTCATCTGAACAAAGACTTTGGACACTTTATAAACACTTGAGTGTCTACTTTAATCCAATTACATTTAGTCATTTAAGACTGAAATTCAAGCTTAAATATAAAAAAAAATCTATTAAATATGCCATGATATGTCACTTTTCAAATGGTTTTTGTCAAAAACGAAGGTGGCCGCATCCGTGTTCAGCCTCAACCGTTTTACATGGTATGTATTATCATCAAATACAACTTTAAAACAAATTTAAATATAAAGATTGAACACAAATGCGGCCACATTTGTTAAAGACGGAAACCGTCTAAAATTTAACTCAAATACTAAAAGTGCGAAAATTTCAATAATTAAGCATTTTTTAATGATGCTAAAACCCTAAAAACTTTCTAATAATAGTTTATAGTTCACATTTTAACAATTTTGTAAAACTGCTATATTTTAGGGCCAAAAAGGGCTCTTAACTAACCTACTCCTTTAAAAAGTATTAACAAAAGATATTTTGTTCTTATTGTTACTTTGGATTATAACAGAATGTTAATCTTATTCGATTCTACAAATGTTAAGCGGATGCGTTATTGTTTCCGACAGCCGCCAGACAGTTGAAGTAACTCCTTGAAACTTCAATGATCACAACTTATCACAGTGCAGTATATAAAAGAGAGGCAAAAGTTACCAGAGGGACATTGAAACTCATTAGTCGAAAGTAAACTGACAACGCCATGGCTAAAAATGAAAACCATCACAAAAACAATAGTTCACTAAACACAACTTAGAAACTAAATACTGAGCAACACGAACCCCAATAAACGTTATAACGGTTACCGAAAAATATCCACTGAGTAGAAATGACTAAATCAGGAACAGGGCACAATCAGTCTAATAACAGATTAGATAACCTTACTGTTTTATAATTATCTAAGACTGCTAAAAAATGTTTCGTGAGACTTAAGACATATCGAATCGTTTAACTTATTTGTGATGGTTAATTTGCGTACCCATATTTTTACATCAACTTTAGATCGGATAGGGTAAGATCTTCTTGAAAATATTGATTGTCTTTTTTGTTATTTTTCAATGTACTCTGCGAAATAAATGAATTAGCAAAGACTATTTTACTTTGAATGTAAATGGGGAAAATGTCAAAGAGACTTACCAGAACAAACAAACAAAAAAGGTTAACAGCCGACGGCACCGATGGTTCTTTATCGCAGCGATGATATCCCGAAATCCAGCGAGAGTATATTTCTAGTTGTACTTTTATGAAATTTCATTATGTACTTACTATATATTATCAAAACTGCGATACTAATAAGCGTCATCAGTACTACCACAGTAATATAGCTACAATGAGGTATGCCTGTAACAAAAATTGTTTATATATAATCTGATATTATATTTATAGATGTTAAACTCTGATTGAGGCAGAGTATAAATGTGAGAATAAATGTAAATATAGTTGACAATAAGAATGAACAATCATTTTAATGAAGAATTGTAGGTTGAACATATGTGTAATCAGACACATACAGTGGACGTTGAAATAAAATATATCAATATTTAAAGTTAAACCATGAATTAACTATTTTTGTAAGTATAAATACCTGCATGTAAAAAAAAAACATAGGACTGGAAGACAATTTTAAAAAGATGACAGGATGCTCAGCGGTATTTCGTACATCTTTTGAGAATTTACAATGTTAATGCATTATAATTTCGTGTTTGCTATTTCCTGTTAACTTGACACTTATGTGTACAAAGAAGACGAAACATAAATGTTTGTTTCGATATGTTGTTTGCAAAATTAGTAAATCCTCTGCATTTTGTTTAACTCACGTTCGTCAATAATAGTCCAGTCAAACTAAGATTTAACCTCAAACTAATTGCAACAGAAAATGTTTTAGTTCTAATCTATATAACATTATGCCCTTTATATACATAGAAAAAAGTCCCATTAAATCAAACTTGAGGAAAACTCAAAATCAGCATTTCTAATTTCCTTTGGAAATTAACATTGGAAGGGGAGATAACTCTTGCAAAAATTAGTCTTTTTGGGTCAGTTTTTGGTTGTTTTGCTTGAAATTTATGTAAAGTATGATACTTTGATGGGCTTGTACGTTTGTATTTGACTAAATTTTATTTAATCTTCTGCTCATGAAATGTACAAATCCGAAGTGTTATGGGTAGTTTTATGTTTTTCGTGCATTTTCCATTAAAGAAATTGCCAAATTGAAGCTTTGTGACCATTTTGAAAAACAAATGTGAAGATTTGGTATTGTTAATATCTGTATATTGTTTTTTTTAGCAATTTACTTATCTAAAGAAACTTTAAACCACAAAAAGAAGAATACATGCTTTATTATTTTTATTAAATTTGAGGTTCTTTGCCGTGACATGCTGAAAAATTCAATAAAAGGTCAACTAATGAATTACAAAATCTAGATGATTGCTTGATAAAAGATATGAAAACACCTTTAGAGTTGTTTGCTATACTCTAAAGACTGCTAAATAATCAAGAATCAATACATTCTGATGAATAGAAGCGGTGCAGTTATAATTTTGTGTCAATTGTAATTGATATTTCTGCCTTTTTTGCAAGAATTATCTCCCTTTTCAATGCAAATCTCCATAGGAATTTTAAATGGTGATTTTTTTTGTCTTCTACAAGTTAGATTTTATGGGACTTTTTTCTGAGTATATTTGGGGTATAATTCTAAAGATTAAAACTTAAAAATCTTCTGTTGTAATTACTTTTGGGTTGGGGTCAAATTTATGCTAGATTGACTGGACTATAACATGTGTATAAGTAAATTAGTTGAGTTGTTTGGCATACATGTTTAAGGTCTAAATGGTTTTTATTTTTAATATCAAGGTTGGTTTTTATAATTATTGATAAGACAAGAGTAGTATTTAGCAGAATTATGGTAACGAAATACTTTTTCAATACGGAAACCAACTTGTGTTCAATTAATTGAAAGGATTGTATGCAGATGTTGGCAACACCACGAAATCAAACATACAGAAACTACATTTTTTGTTTAACTTGATAGAAATAAAATTGACACTTTATGAGCTTGGTGCATCCGAATCAATGCAATAGTTTAAGTTATAATTTAGAAGATACACATGCACTATTTTGTAGAAAAATAAGATTTTTATTTTAAGCAAACCAACATTTCTAAAAATCAAAACCCTGTAATTTTTTTTATGGAAACTATTATATTCTAGGATTAATCTTTCTATTATTTTATTTAATTATCGATGTGGAAGTTAAAATAATGCCGTTAAAGCCATAACACATGAACCTGGATAGGTATATACCTTTATTATAGTAATCTATACCAACTGTCGATCTGCGTTGACTGTCTCCTACTGACGGATCGTTTTCTGGAAACCTGTTTAAATAATGAATTGATTGATAGATACTTGCTAATGTTTTCCATGGGATTATATCATATTTTTGTTTTCAAAGGTACTGCCTAGAATGTTGATAAATGTACAATCCGTGAACGCACGTTAAATTCGTTCGTAGCAATATTTGTTCAAAAGTTGTTTCTAATTTATAATTCTACTTGAAATGGTTTTGATAACTTACTTAAAATAACTACCATCTGAACTATATGGCTTCATGAATCCATCTTCCAACCTCATTTAAAAAAAGCACCAATCTAATCTGAGCTAATATAATTGATAGGGAAATAAACATGAAAGACAGTCACCGATATTAACAACTGAGCCAAATGTTTGAGATCTACATATACAATGCAGCGTTGTTAAGCATACTTTAGATTATATGATTTGTAAAACATAGTCCGTTATTATGCACTTCATTAAGCACGGACAAAGATAATACGATACATTTCCATGTAGGTATATCGTAGAGGATTTTAAATACGAATTACATGTAGCATTTTCATAACTTGTCATTTTGGGGGAAATAACTATATTAATAGATTAAACACTGCGCATTTTTTTGGATGATATACAGCCATGTATGTGTACACAGCTTGAACATATGAAATATATTTGTCGTTTGTAAAGTACTTACAGTGATGCGATAATATCTGAACATGATGTATTCAATAAAGCAGCAACGTCTTCGTGGCAATGGGTATCTGTGTTAAGAATTACAAAGATAATGATGATGATGATGATGATGATGATGATGATGATGATGATGATGATGATGATGATGATGATGATGATGATGATGATGATGATGATGATGATGATGATGATGATGATGATGATGATGATGATGATGATGATGATGATGATGATGATGATGATGATGATGATGATGATGATGATGATGATGATGATGATGATGATGATGATGATGATGAATGGTTGTCTAACGTTCAGTAGCAAATTAAAATATATATTCAGGATGAGATTTGTACTAGAACGATGCACCGAGTCGCATTTGTAACGTGCTAGTTTATAGGTTTGCAGTCGGATAGAAGACATGTCACCTTATCCGGACAAATTATTCTTAATCCCAATAGACCAATCTTTGCAGTTTTAAATTTAAAACAATAACATGTTATTGAATGAATTGAAAGAGCAGTTTATATATTTATTCACAATCGGACAGTATGATATGGATAAGATCACTCAAGAACCCATTATTAGATGATGAAACCCAGATATAATATAGGTCATGCATTGCGTTAGTAATAAGTATAAACATGATAAAATCGGGAATCCTTTCGTTTACAAGTAATAACTTTGTTAATGACTTCTGTTTAATAAATGACACATATGTAACCATATTTAATTGCAGCAATTATCCCATTCGTATTATCTCACATCTTTTAGAGAAAACCTATGTCATAGTCTAAGTGCGGTTTCTAATGAAAATATGTTCTGTTTTACACTAATTAACCGAAAAACGATCTGCGTTTCAATCCTATCGTTGTACAAACAAACATTCAAGAGTTTACATTAATCATGTGCAATCCGATGTAATATACTATAAAAGGTAAAACATACATATGCATGTAGTATGTATAAAAAAGCTTAAATTTATTGTTGTCAACTGAAATTGTTGTTGGCTATATTGTGTAACATTTGTATATTTTATTTTCATTTGTCGACGTTTAATACATATGTTTTGTCGATTAGATAATTTGGAATACATTTTTTAAGTAGTATGCATTAAACAATAACAATCTTAACTATCAATTTTAGGCGCTAGTTCATGTATTATCCAGATTTGAACACACTGACACCAGTAATGTAGTGTGTAAGTACCTTTGTGATATATTTACCTCTGTCATTACAGGTAATTCTATAACAAGAACAGTCTTCTTCGGATGGAATACAAAAGCAATTGTTTTTAGGCTTTGTTACAAATGTGAATCCGTGTAAAAAGTCGCATCCGCATCTTGTGTTGTTTCTAAAAGTTCCATTATAATAAACGAATTGACCCTCTTCATTACACAATGACTTTTGATACACACAATCACTACTTCCGTCAGTAGAGAATGGGAATGGTTGATATCTGTTATAGTTGCATTTTGCCTTGTTGAAATTTGGTTCGAAAACAAGTTTGCTGCCTAAAATTTAAATAAATATTATCAAAAGATGACAAGTCGTAATAGAACTACTTAATCATTTCAAATGTAAGATTAAGCACTATTGTCATTTTATTGAGCTGTATATAATTTACAAAAATGATAGACACCCCTGCATCACATACTAGTATCTGCCATTTAAATCTATATACAGTGGTATGCATTTTTGAAACATTGGTACCTAACAGTAGAATTGAAGTTATTGCTTTAAAACTTTACGCCATCATCATTCGGTTCACAGTTCTATATTATATGGCGGCCTTCAATTCTCGTATTCTGATCCTCAACAAAAAAAGAAGTCATAAGAACACTTCGTGGTACATCCTGATTATAAAAAAAACGTGTCCTCGTTTGCTCGAAAGCATTTGAAAATTGTAGAGAATGACTTCAATTTGAAGACACGTTCTGTTTGCTACACACAATGTTGGAGAAAGAATTGTTTATGTTTGGAAGCTCCTTAGAGAACCGTGGTTTTGTGATGTGGGCATTGGACTACTAACACACAGGTTCCTGGTTCAACTCCCGTCCCGGGATAAAAAATTCACGAGCTGAATTTTCGGCTCTCCCATGACACCATTTGCGAGTATGGTGTTGAGGAAATTATGTTAGTCCGTCGGAAGGGGGCGTTAAAGGGCTTACCCGTGTTAAGAGAGAGCCGTATCTCTTGCACACAAAACACACCCTTGTAGATTTTGAAAAAAGAGCAGGCTAATTCCGCTACAAGCAGCACTTGCACACGCAAAGTGAAAAGGGATTATTATAACATATTTCCCATTTCACGTAAATTAAATATATTTGAACTAAAGCTTCCAATACACAAAGTTCTTTCATCAGCTCCGTTACAAACAACGTTATACCATCTACGTAAAGTCTAATTATAAAAACAGATAACTCAATGTATGTATTAACAGATAACGCATGTGGTATTCCGTACGATGTGGGAGAACAATGAACTATAGAGACATATAACCTATATATCGTCTAATAACCATCGATAATTGTACAAAACCAGCACAAAACTGTCCCCATACAAAACATTAACGAAAAGAACATCCTTTTGATAAAATTGCTTCTCAAATTAAAGAAGAGAAAAGTTTGATACAAAACACGTCTACGTTTATAACAATGATATAGCAATCATCGTGTGTCAAATTTTTTGAACAGTCATCAGTTGAATTGTATACTGGTGTGCTATTTATATATCGAAATCAATATCGGTTTCTTTACTCATTTTCATTTTCTTTGAAAAATACCATTGCGTCGATGCAGTAATTATGTGATCTTATGCTACAACACACTACACATCTAAAGACTTTTACAATAATTTGTTACCTTAAATTTTTGCCTAATACAGAGTGTGGCCATAAGTATTCGTCACATGAGGTATTTTCCTATATATTTAATTTAAAACTGCATTTTTTTCAAAAAAATACTTTGACGTTATTTCTGCTTGGTTTGATATTAATCAACTTGATACCAATAAATGCAGAATTGTCACAAGTCTATTTATTTTTTTGGTTGCAATCTTTTTGACGATCATTTTGTTTTTTCGCGAGATAAACACCACTATTATTTTCTGTTCAGAAATTTTGCTATATATTTTAAACAAATTAAATTTAAAAATTGTATTATCTGTGTTCACAACCGGAAGAGAAAAGGAGAATTATTAAATGCCATCTTTGTATAAGGGCTTTGGAAGTCAAGTCAAGACAACATAGAAATGAAACTACAAAAGAAGTCAAAAAGATAAAAAAAGAAATATGTTGATTAATCAATAAAAGATAGACAGTTCGTCCTAGAACAATCAGCAAACAAAAATTTTTTCCGAATAAGCAGATTTGAAGGCAAGCCAGTTTCTATTGATATGCTGATATCGAACTTAGAGATCTACATAAGATTGGATAATGTATCAGGTAAGTCGTATTTTATACAACTCATAAAGCAAATACATTGAATATTGGTATGTGTTGCCTTGGTGAGACAGCAAATAAACAACACAGTATAATCAATATAGAAAATATATAACTTCAGATTGACCTGTACATTAACTCAGTAGATTTAGTTTTGTTGAGGTATGCTGATCAAGTTTAACTAGTTCAATATTACAACATGTGTAATTACATGAAAAAACTCGTCAGAGGTACATTTTACTCCTCTTAAAAAAAATGTTAGTAGCAATACTCTTTTTGTGAGAAAAAAATGCGCATGGTTCTACAAATTATAAATTATTTTTAACAGACCATCACATGTGGTGATTGACAAGAAGAACTAAATAGCAATTAAAGAAAAGTAAGTAACAACCACAATTTTGATAAAAAAAAATGAAAATCGATGAAAACAGCTGACTGATCATGAGTACTTATAACAAACTTTCTTTTAATCAATTTGATTGTTTTTGTTTCAATTTCAAACTGCGAATAAGCTTTATTTACATACATTAACTTTTTTATCAGATGCAGAAGACGACGAAATACTGACAGATACATGAACAGGGACAAAACGTGTACTTAAAATTGAAATAGCACAATCACAATATAAATCTGGAGGCCTTGCTAAACTGTATGCATAATTGAAAAATATTGTTTAAATGAAAGGTATGTACTCTTTTCGGCGTTGATACATGCTAAATGTATTTAGATTTATTGTTAAAAAGCTTAATTTTAGATGAAACGAGTCTTCTGATTGGCTGACGCAGTTTTGTTTATCACCTCATAGACATAGTTTTGTTATGTGAACGTGACGTGACGTCATCTACGCTTTTTCATTATTTACCCTGGTTTAAAATGGAATTAAGAATTAAATTACAAGAAACTACTGCAATAAATTTTCTACCTTTTCGAAATAACTCGAAAAAAATGTAGTGCATACATCAAAATGACCCGCTTCTACGTTTCTTTATAGACAGAAACAAAATTAGTCATTCCTTCATTTGTCCTTACAGAACTCAATGAATATTTTCTGTATTCCATGTTTAGCATCTTCATATGGACTTCCTTCTGTTATAAGTAACTATAGAACATTAACGTATATAATTTGCACATTTTTAATGAATAGCACTCTTTTAATGTGTCATGACATTAAACATGATTTGCATTTTTTTAGAAGTTTTTATGGTATGAACACAAAATATGTCTTAAAGTGGTGGGTGTAAGAACATAGAATCACATAGAGTCATATTATAATCCCGTGACTAATCAAACAACATCTCATGCAGAAAACAGAAGATATGGAATATCACAAGGAGCAAAATAAAAGGACTCGTATGTGTGTCATCAGTCATTCAATAACAACCTGTGTTTGTTGTTTGTTGGTAAGGTTCATCAATGTTTCTCGTTTCTCATTTTATTATAGATTAGACATGGTTTTGCAGTTTGAATGGTTTCTCACTAATTTTGGGCCAATTATAACTTCTTGTTCAGTGTGAGTCAAGACCATATTTTGATCTTCAACAATCTAATTTTACAAATGGAAACCTGGATAGAGAGTTCTCTCATGGGCATTCATACCTCATCTTTTGTTATCTACGTTGTAACCATCCATTTCCACTTAAATGGCGAAGATGTAATTGATGAGGTTTAGAAATCAATTTAACTAGACAACTTATTTTTGATGCGGTGACCCTGCATTATTATTCATAAGTTTTGCTTGATATCGCCCAAGCTTACAGAGACTTCGCATATTCGTAACCCTTCTACTATGCACCTGTTACATATGTAGTGGGACTATCACTTCATCGCCGAGGTTTAGGTCTATAAATAAAAATTAATAATTTACGCCACTGAAGGGGATAACTATTCAACATATAACATATAGCAAGTATTTCATTAACCAACTATTTGCATTGATCAAACTTCTTAACCATGTATATTGAGTCAAAAAGGGATTTTGGTTGACAGTCTTCTCTTATTCATCGATAGGATTAAGGTAAAATGTAAACATATAGTTAAAAAAAAATCACATTTAAACAGATATAATAAGAAGTAGGAAGATTGCTAATGAGACAACACTACATCAAAGACACAATTTGTAAAAGAAAACCATTAAAGGTCAAAGTACGGTCTTCAACACTGAGCATTAGCTCACACCGAACAGAAAACTATAAACAAACTACAACTACTGAACATCAGGTCTTGACTTACGATAGGTGCAAACAAACACCGGCTGTTATCTAAAACAACAGTGTAACATCACAACATAGCAATGCTCGCTTTAAAATATGAATTAAAAAAGCCTACTGAATGTATGAAATTCGAAAATTAAATTATGGTAAAAAACGTTTTATATTTGATGAATTTCTCTTTTATAAATTATTAAGTAATTACAACTAATTTTACCTCTGCTACTATAATCCAGGCCATCACATGTCTCACGATATATATTGCTAGGTAGAGATAACAAACACACGTATTGTGTAGCACCGCATTTATACTTTCTTGGTCTCTGACGCCATTCCCCAGCAACTGGACATCTTAAGTCATATTCTAACGTCTGACTAATAACCTTTGGAAAATATTAAAACTTTTAACCGGATAAACAATCTGAGGTTGTGTGGATCTGTATAAACCCGATATTGAAATTGTATTTGTATTGTTAGTTTGCATTGTATTGAAAAAATTTTGTGAAGGAATCATATATCTTTGAATCATCAACCTCAATTTGTTTTTGGATAAACACATGTATGTCTTTTAGATGTTTTATTATATTATCTTGGTATATTTATTAGCTATATCTTGCTTCTCTGATAGGAACGGCCTTACAGTAAAAGCGTACACTGTGCCAATTGTTCGATAGCAGATGCATATAGCGACGAACAATGTCTCTTCAGTGATACTTGGATCTTAAGTATTTAAAAAAATCAAAGCTCACTATACTTCGAATATCATGTCCGTATTTTAATATAATCAATAAAATACTCAAATATAATAAAGTCATACGAAAGGAGACACACCACTGTCAGCGCATTCCTATACAATGCAACGTACAAAATGTTTCTAGTTTGAAAAAAACGGTGCTTGAAATTCAAATTTATGGAATCATTGTTGTTGATTGTTAGGAAGAAAACAACTAATAATTTGATATTCGTCCTCACTTAAGAGCCTGTCCATGAAAAAACCATGCAAAACAGTCCGGAATCAACATTGGCAAATCTTTATGAAATCTTGTTCGTAGGTTAACCTCACCATATATATTGTAAATACATAATAACTTTTAGTCTGATTTATATATCTGAGCTGCAGTGGCGCCACTTTAAATTTATCGATTTTCAAACGAAAACCAATAAAAAATACAAAAAACAGCATATTTTGAAACACATTTAATGTGATAATAAAGATATTATCAACAAAAGTTGCTTCGTATGTAAACCATAATGCTAGATCCTTTTCATAGCCATATCTGCCATAAAAAAAATGAAGGTAAACAAGGACAGATTACTCTTGAAAATTTGGCAATTTCCCAATTTTACTATTTTCGCAAAAATGCCTAAGTTCACGTGGTTGTATAAACTAACAGAACACTTTTATTTCGGTTGTTATGCTTTTATCACACGTATATCAGTCTTATTACTTATAGTTTAATACCTTTTGCTTTGCATTTGAATATTTATTAGAAATATCCCTTTTTCCAAAAAAATGCTGATAGCAACTTATTCAAAATGAAAATTGAAAATGAGGTTTTACACAGATAATAAGACAGACACATACAATCAAATAATTCTTTTAAGTTGTATATATTAGTTGGTAAGGACATTAAAAATCATTGTGATTTCCGTTGGCAAAGCAAATTGAGCTTAAGGAAGTTCACTACGAAGTTTCAAAATAACAAGCTTTTCAAAACATTAATATATATTGATAGGGGGATTAATAAGGAACCAAAAGAGGGGGGAAATATATAGGTCCGTGTGCTTGTTTTCCAGATATTAGATATAAAACCATGGCTATTATACTGAAAAGTAAAATAAAAAACAAAATACCGATATTTTTTCTTAATTTTAGGCAATGTCATGATAGTATTATCAACATGACGATTGACCTAAAGTGTGTATAAGTAGATAGAAATACGTGTTATAGCATGTGTTACATTTTTGTAATATCATCAAATGAATATCAGTATCAAATTCATTGTAAGATGGATAACCATTCAAAATAACATTGCCCAAAGAATATTTTATTTTGATAATAAACTAATCACATGATAAAAAATAGACTTAACAAGCATCTCGTCTACAATAGATTGAAAAAATCGTGTCTAGGAAAACATAATAAAAACATATAACCAGATACTCCACAGGGCGCAGCTTTATTCGACCGCAGATGTCGAACCCTGAACAGTTGGGGCAAGTATGGACACAGCATTTAAGCTTGATACAGCTCTAAATTTGGATTGTGATTAAATAGTTGACACAACATAGGTTTTTGACACAGAGTGAATGTGGTCTTCGAACTTTAACTTAAAAACTCAAAAATTTTAAAATTGGACATTTACCTAGCATGGTCCAATATCCAAAATATAAATATATTGTTAGATTCAACATATCATACATATGTCATAGAACCCCAAAAATTAATTTTTTTAAGAAATTAAATAATGTTCAATTTTAGACCCTTTAGACCTCAATATGGACCAATTTGAAAACCGGGCCCAAATATTAAAAATCTAAATACATGGTTAGATTCAGCATATTAAAGAACCCCATATATTCCTTTTATGTTGAAATCAAAAAAGTTTAACATGTTTAATTTTTGACCCTTTTGACCTTAATGTAGACCAATTTGAAAACGTGACAATACTGTGCAATGAAAATTTCTTGCTTTTGCACCATATTGTGCAATTGAAGATTTCTTGTTATTGTACAATACTCTGCAATTGAAGATTTCTTCCTATGGCACAATACTTTGCAATCTTATATTTCTTGAATACACGGTTAGATTTGGCATATCAAAGAATCCCAATTATTAATTTTTTGATGAAATCAAACAAAGTTTAATTTTGGCCCCTTTTAGCCCCTAATTCACTTTTGACCAAAACTCCCAAAATCAATCAAAACTTTCCTATTGTGGTTATAAACCTTGTTTTAAAATTTAATAGATTTATATTAACTTTACTAAAGTTATTATGCAAAAATCAAGAAAATTGCTTATTTTGGACCTGTTTTTGGCCCCTAATTCTTAAACTGTTGGGACTAAAACTCCCAAAATCAATCCTAACCTTCCTTTGGTGTTCATAGACCTTAAGTTAAACTTTCATAGATTTCTCTTATCTTTTACTTAAGTTATTGTGCAAAAACCAAGAACAATTCTTATTTGTGGCCTTTTTGGTCCCTTATTCCTAAACTGTTCAGACCAAATACACCAAAAATCAATCCCAACCTTTCTTTTATGGTCAAAAACCTTCTGTTTGAATTTCATAGATTTCTATTCAATTTCACTAAAATAAAAGTGCGAAACCAAATGTCTGTGGACGACGACGACGACGACAAAGCGAAACCAATATACGACCAAAACATTTTTAATTTTTGCGGTCGTATAAAAACGTCTATAGAGACTAGTACTAATACGTGTCAATCCATTATACTATTTATAATTCTAATCATGACGTTTTGGAAAAACACTATGCATTGCATGGACAATATACGGTAAAGTATTATAAATGTGGTCGAGATACTTTTGGTTGATTGTCATATATACTATGCCTTCATTAATCTATTGCATAGGTAACTATATATTGCTCTCTCTTCTACAATCTAAATCATTATTTGATAGGAGGCAGTAGACCAATGACGTTGTTATATGTCAATTATTACATTTGAAATCGGACTGAAATTTGTCTTACTTCAGAAGACAACACGTATTCGTTGAACTATTAAAACATTACAGAACTTACCTGCATCAACATAATCGTAAATAAGTTGTTTATCTTCATTTTTCGGATTGCCTTAAGTCATTTCCATCTGAATAAAAAAAAAAGGACAAGTTTGGAATCATCGTGTGAGTATCGTTATTCTTTATTTATAGATAGCTCTTTTTTTTCTAAATGTTTGTTACTTAATTTTAAAGTTATGAGCATTAGATCCGGATTCCAGACAGAGAAACAAGAAGTTATGTAGCTATCCAATTTGTTGACAATAAAAGCAATTCAAATTTGGTTTACTTTGAATATGCAAGCTTAATATTTGAAACATTCAAAAACCATCGGTATTAATATATGTCTTTATAAATCAAAAAGGGAAATGGTGAATATGCCAGAGGCAACAACCCGACCAAAGAGCAGACAACAGCCGAAAGCCACCAATGGATCTTCAAAACAGAATGAACATTCCACATCCGGAACTAGGTTGTACTCAGCTAGAAAGTTAATAAAATTGTGTACTAGTTAGGTAGAAATAGACATCACACTAAATTCCAAAACATAAACAAGATATAAAGAACTAAAAAAAAACATACAAGACCATCAAAGGCCAGAGGCTCCTGACTTGGGACCGACGCAAATATATGGCGGTGTGAAACATGTTTTGTGAGATCTCAACCCTCCCAGCATTACTCTAGCCAATGTATAGCAGACGTACACAACAAAATTGTTTAATTTAGTCCTGGATTCAGGTATTTATCCCAAAAAATGGTCAAGAGGTTACATTTTTCATATTTTTAAATTTGGGATCCCGCTGAACCAAATAATTATAGAGGCATTACCGTTACTAGTTGCCTGTCAAAGCTCTTTAACTCTAATTTAAATTCCAGATTTGAAAAGTTTTTACAACTTTATTGTATCATGTCAGATGAACAAATTGGATTTAGACCAGATTGTAGAACATCAGATCATATTGTTAAATTAAAGACTATTCTGGATAAATATTCAAATAATCAAAATAGTATATTTCTGTTTTATTGATTTTAGAAAGGCATTTGATTCTGTCCTACACCCTGCACTTTTATTCAAATTAATAAAAGCAGTGGTGGTTGGAAATGTTTTATCCTTACTGAAATCCATGTATAGCAATATAGAGCTTATAGTTAAATTAGATAATTCTTCACTCTCAGAGGTTTTATCTAGTGATGGTGTGTTCCAGGGGGACAATCTTAGTCCAAGTCTTTTTAATGTATTTATTGATGACCTAACTAAGTCATTTAATACTTCGTGTTGTCCTGTATCACTTGGATCACAGTTCCTTACTAGTTTATTGTATGCAGATGATTTACTCCTTGTATCAGAATCAGCTAAAGGGTTACATAATCTTATGAACAAGGTTTATAACTATTGTGAAAATTGGGGGCTTGAAATAAATTATGATAAATCTAGAGTGATGATATCTAATAAAAGTGGACGAATGATATCTAGAAAATTTATATAAACGACAAGAGTATTGAGTCTGGTTATAAATATAAATATTTCTTTGTTATATTTAGTTTGAATGGAAGTTTCAAGTGTGCCCTCAATGACCTAAATTCAAGAGGTCAGAAGGCATTTTTTAAATTGACTAATATATTTACAAATACTCCTTCTGACATTCAAAATTTTACATTTATATTTGATCAAACTGTAAAACCAGTTGTACTGTATGCTTCTGAAATTTTAGACATGTTTGACTCCAGAAAATGTAATAAAATGTAATAATATGTAATAATATGTAATAATAAATATAAGTGAAAATATATTTGACCAGATTTTTAATACTGTACCAATTGAAAAGATTAATCTTAATATGTTCTGAAAATTGCTGAAAGTAAATAGAAAAACATGTAAACTGGCATTGTATGGTGAGCTATGCCGTTTTCCATTATATATTGATATTATTATGTCAATGGTTAAGTACTGGATTAGATTATATAATGATAAACCTAAAGATGCTGTACTGTTAGAAGCATTAGCTGAAAATATTACTATGATAGATATTAACTAACTATGATGGCCTAGTTGTATTAAATGTATTTTGAATGAATATGGATTGTCACACTTTTATAAGAATCCAAAATCTATTAAAAATGTTTTTTTTGTTAGTATTAAGAAAGTGTCTTACGTGTAAATTTGAAGAAAAAAACAGTGGTCTCAGCAATTACAAACAAGTAATAAGTTGAGAACATATAGATTATTGAAGAATATTTTTAAATTTCAAAAATATTTATCTGTTGTAAATAATGATAATGATAGAGTAAGTATGGCAAGGTTCAGAACCAGCAGTCATAAACTTCATATTGAAATTGTTAAATACACTATACCAAAAACTCTTATAGATAACAGGATTTGTAAGAACTGTAAATTTGGTTGGAGATGAGCTACAACTGTTAAAAAAAAACTTTACTTATTCCTCAACTAATGTTTCTCAGTTTATGTGGTTGTTAAGTAATGCAGACACTGAAGTATGTAAAATTATAGCTTAGTACATAAACATGTGTTTTTTACTTAAAATATAAGTATGAAATTTTTATTTGCTGCTTATAATGTAAAATGATTACTTATATTTTTTACACTAGAGTTACTCCCCTTGGAACACATATACTTTGATACTTGTGTAGTAATAATTTTAGGTAAGATTGTTTAAATGTTATTTTATGTTGTATCTATGCTTTTAATGATAATGTTCATAACTGAGCTTTCTATAATGAAATATTTCGTATTTTGTATTTCGTATAAAAAAAAATGCAAAACGGTTTAATTTTCTTTAGGTATAAATCCACTAATTAATAGCCCCATTGCTTTTTCATGCAAAATTCTGCAATGTCAAACATTAATTGCTTTTTTGTCTTATGTTCAAATAAAGTGACAGTTCTTTCGTGTCAGCTAGAGGTATGAAACTACGGACCTGTTGGCATACTACCGGAGGTGTCAAAATTCTTCGAAAGGGCCATATACCAGCAACTAATAAAATATTTTAGTAAGATTTTCCATCCTTCTTTTTCAGCTTTTAGACCTGAATATGGCTGTTATACAGCACTTTTAAACGTCATTGAGGACCGGCAAAGAGCAGTCTACAAAAAATTATTACGGCTGTTCTTATGGAACTTTCGAAGACCTTTGACTGCCTACCTTTACTGTTATTAAAGTTGAAGGCATATGGCTTGACAAATGAGGCACTTAAACTTATCGACAACTATCTGTCGAACAGAAATATTGAAGTGGGTGCATATTTTAGCACCTGGTAAAACATTTATACCGGTGTACCGCAGGGCTCAATATTGGGTTTCGAGTTTTTCAATATTTTTATAAACGACATTATCAATTTTGTAAATGAAAATGAGTTGTACAACTATGCACATGATAACACATTGTCACACTCAGGACCAGACTTTAACGGATTAGTTTAATCTTTGAAAAAGAAAGTGAAGTTTTAATAGATTTGTTTGCTAATCCGGATAAATTTCAAGCTATTGCCATTGGCAATAAATCTAAAAATGGGTATTTTAAATCCAATTTGGACGGGAATGAAATTTCATGTGGCACTGAGGTAAAGCTCCTGGAAGTGACTATAGATTATCATTTCAAGTTTAAAACACATATTTCTAAAATATGCAAAAAGGCATCAAGGCAGTAAAATGTACTAAAAAGAATTGGGAAACATCTATCTAAATTGGGATAGTAAACTATTTATCATTCTTATATATTATGTCAAATTTCAACAATTGTCCTGTTGTTTGGCATTTTTGTGGGGAGGATAACACTAAAAAAAAAAAAAAAAAAATACAAGAACGTGCCTCCAGGTTCATATATGAAGATGTTAATAGTGTCTATGCAACTCTTCTGTTAAAATCTGGTTTACCTTCTTTAAAAATAAGACGTCTACGTATAATGGCAATAGAAGTTTTTAAAAGAGAGTCACCAGTGTATCTCCATGATATGATTAATTTTAAAAATGTATCTTCCTCTCTTAGAAAGCAACAGAAGGTTGAAGTACCACAGGTGTGAACAACACAATTTGGACTTCACTCCTTAATGTATGCTGGAGCTACACTCTGGAATGAGCTACCTGACTCGATACGTGAGTAGTCGAACCTGAACCAGTTTAAAAGTATGATTTTTGGGGGATGATTTTTTTTATGTTTTTCATGCTACTTTTAGAACTAGTTAAGCTTATTTATTTGTCTGCTTTGCATGTGCTTATAATCTAGTTCAGTGCTTTAATTGCTTGTGCTTGCTTTTATATATATAAACTTTGCTTTTACTTACATGACTTATGCCATATACCTGTCTCTATATTGGCTATTGTGTGTGCTGTATACGTCCTATATGTCTTAATATTGTATGTGTAGTTATTGTTATTAATGTCGGCAAAAAGCGCTACAGAGCTTATGTTTGTAGTATTTCATGTAACCCGACTTAAAAAAAAATCTTATTTTATCTTATCTTATGTCAAAACTGTACCTTACCTTGACTTGTGCTGACAAAAGCAACTACCTTTTAATTGCATATTAGAGCGTACTGGTTCCCGGAATTTTGATAGAACAAACCAGGAACGTCTGATCTGAACAATAGTCGAAATGAGCCCTTTTTACTAAAATTGAATAAACTTCTTTATTATTCAAATTAAACTTTTAATAAGGATTCTTGAGTGATCCCAAGTCCCCAATCTTTTATATGGATACTACAACTACCCAAATATTGCCACAATTGACAAAGATACAGCTATGCGTAGGAACTATTTTGTTTAAAATATATACTACTTTCGTGTACGTTTTTTTTTCGACCGGGCCTGAATTAGTGGTTCTTTACCTAGAGCTATTTTCGATAGTACAGTTTTGTTTTGCTGACGTAAATCTGTATTTAAATTTACTGATGTTAAGATTCAAAGAAATTAAAATACAATGCACGAATAGCTTCAACCCAGTAAGGCATCCGATTTTAGGGTAAAATTATAATATTCTATATATAGAGTTTCAACATAGTTCAAAATGTAATACACTTACGCTTAATGTCATTCAACTGAAACAAGAGCTTTTTGTTTTCTTAACGAATATTCAACAACATATATCAATTATTCCTGATTTATGACATATACATTTGTTTTACAGTAGTTATAGACGAATGTATCAATTATCAAACCCTATCCGGTTCCTTTTGTTATCAATAACAACTAATTATGATTACCGCATAGACATTTACCACTAGTATCGCAATCAGGATTTCTTTTACAATGCAAATTATCTGAGATTCTCGCATTTCTTTTTTTTTTTTATTATTGGATTGCAAAGTTTTTAAATTTCTACGTAATGTTTTCTATATCGTTGGGTTCTTATCTTCGAATTTCATTTTAAGCCACGGCGCTTTCGGCTAAACTTAAATTAATGATATGTTTTGTCTCATTCGTTTTTCCTACTAATTTGTTTCTTGGCGGGTCGTATTCAAATTACTTATCAATATTCCTTGTGATAAGATAATGATACAAATTGAAATAAGAATTTCAGATGAAAGATGACGTAATAGATTATTAAACAAATATATACCGTTACTTATATTGATGAAGTCCTATAATGGTTTATTTTCACATATTCAGACTTGGATTGAGAGTTGTATCATTGGTATTCATACAACATTATATACTTCATTAGGGTAAAGCTGATAACCGTAACTGCATTCACGGTCATCCCAAGATGACGTTTTGGGGCATATTTGATAGATTTTTCTTTATTAAGCTCGAATCAGAGCGTTTTTTGATGACTAAATCAATTAAAATCTTTCACAAAAACTAATCGAATCAATTGAAATAGACACTTAAGAGCAATTCTACATAACTGTCAAAGAGATATCAAAGTTCTCAGAAATGGCATGTCTCAGAATTAATTGAAATTCATATCACATGTTTGCTTAGTAATACTAATTTATAAAATTAAGTTATTTTTTCTAAATTCAATTCATGGTTGCCATGGGTGACGGGCAACCATTTTTTGATATTTCTGCTCATTTTCTGGAAAAAATACTAAGATTTTGTCAAATTTGAAACATTTATTTTAGAGCATAAATACAAAACAATAAGTATTGAATGACATTAATGTTCATAAACTGCATTTCTGTTACTATAAAATAAAAAGTATAAAGTGTCAAGTCCAATAAAAAAAAATTTTTAATGGTATCTAAATAGGGTACTTTCTCCAAAACTCCATTTCTGGAAAAAAGTGATTTTCATCATTTTTCAAATTATTCTCCAAGAAAATTGCAGTGTAGAAAAATCTTAAAACTTGCTATCATGTTTCATTTATATATGTTAAAGAATTTATTAAAAAATTGGATCGGGTAATTTGGGGGATTTATAAAAAAATCATTCCGAAGATGAGACAAAATTCAATATCTGGAAAAAACCCATATTTTCACCAATTTTCAAAATATTTTTTTAAAAACCCAAAGGGTAGCATATTTCTGAAACTTTGCTGAGGGTTAAAGTAACTTATGTTGAACATTTCTGCTAAAAATTAAATTGGGTATTTTTTTTCTCGGTTTATAGAAAAATCGTTCCAATGTGGAGGCAAAATTTGATTCTGGAAAACCCATATTTTTACTTTTTTCAAATAATCCTGTAAAAAAAGCAACAGGTAGAGTATTATTGAAACTTTGCTTAATGTTTTAGTAAGTTATGTTGGACATCTCAGAAAAAAATGGATTGGGTAGTTTTTTTCTTATTTTTTGAAAAATCATTCCGAAATTTAGGCAAAATTTGATTCTGGAAAACCCAAATTTTTACAATTTTTTTTAATTGTTTTTTTAAAACCCCACAGGGTAGTGTATTTCTGAAACTTTGCTCAATGTTGAAGTAAATTAAATTGAAATTTTCTAAAACAAAATTGGTTTGGGTATTTTTTTCTGTTTTATAGAAAAATTGTTCTGAAATTCAAGCATAACTCCATTTCTGGAAAAATCTAAATTTTGACTATTTTTCAAATTATTCTCGAAAAAGGCCACAGGGTCATGTATTTCTGAACTCTACTTAATGTTCAAGAACCTTAACTTGAACATTTCATAAAACAATTGGATTGGATATTTTTTTCCAATTTATCATTTTTGTAGAATAGTATCTTAGAATAGTTTAACAGTTTGGTCAAAATTCTATTTTGGTGTTTTTTTCCTGCAAAATTTTATTATTTTTTCAAATTATTCTTAAAAAAAATCCCACATGATAGTGCATGCATTCCTGAAACTTTCCTTAATGTTAAGTAACTTCAGTTGAATATTTCAGAAAAAAAATTGAATGGGTATTTTTTCTAATTTATAGGGTCCTAGTTCTGAAGTTTGATTGAAATTCCATTTATTAAGGTTTTTTGTCTACAAAGTTCTTCAGCCCTCCCAAAAAGGGTAGAATATTTCTGTAAATTCTGTCTAGGTGGAAGTTTCTGAGGTTGAACATTTCATAAAAACAATAGACCAGGATTTTTATCTATTTATAGTAACATAGTTTCAAAGTTCAGTCAAAATTCTATATAGCTTGAAGAAGAAATAAAAAATGTTCAGGTTTTCAAATTATTAAAAAAAAAAAGGTTAGGAGGATATTCCTGAAACTTGTCTTAATGTCGATTCTACATTAGTGTTAAATTTCATGGGAAAAAAATGGCATTGTCTATTTATAGTTAACACAGTTCAAAGTAAAAATTCATGAGTATCTGTTCAATCAGTTTAGCAAAGAACTCTCAATGTCAGAAATTGCTTGTTCCCTCAATGCTCCATTCTTTCTACAGTGTCTAGAGAAAAAACTTGTTATTTGCTGTGGAGTGAGAAACTCTTCAATTGAAAATCTTCTGGTCCCATCTGCCTTTTTCACGCTCCTCATAACTACGGCAACATTTTCAGGGTCTTCCTTATGCCCTGTTTGAAGTCCTACGTTAAACCTTTCTATCAAAAACTTCTTCTGATTGTCACTAAATCTCTAATTTTTTCTGTCAGTTTTTATTGCCCAACCACGAGATAGATGGTGTTCTCCTTCCATTTCACCACAGTTTCCCGTAAGAGTAATTTCTTTTGAATTTACTTGGGATTCTGCTAATTTGTCAACATATTTAGTCTTCAGCACATCTGCTTAACTGACTATTTCTGAATGAATTTCACAGTTGTCCAGAATTAAATGGTTGTTAAAGTCCTGATGGGAGTTAAAAGATGCAGTGCATCCATCATTAGTACATGTAAATATATCTTCACTTTGTTGGGTTGATGAAGATGATGCAGATGCTGCTGCTGCTGTTGTTAATGGTGATGATACTGGTGATGACGACTGTACAAGAGGATGGAAGTCAACTATTTCACTTGGGTTTTCAATGATTCTCAATTTCGGCACAATGACATCTGCTAGGTTTAATGGTACAAGTTTACCTGCAAAGGATAAAGCAAAAAATGCAAAAAGGCCTAAAAAATTGATAAAAGATACACATTATACAGACAATTATATTCTACTATCAACCTTTAAACTATACTAATACAGGTGTACAGATAATATGAAGTAGTATATGTGTAGTAGATGACAATGTGGTCTCTTTGTATCCTGCTCCTGTCGTGAATGAATGGTTATGACCAATTACTGTTAACATCACAGTTCAATTTGCGGTCCTAATTGTGGAACGTGTTTAAGTCATATTGATTTCATAGCAACTCCAATGATTGGATTAGAAAAAAAAATTATCAAATTAAATGCAGGATAAAATCTGGCAAGAATCAGGATCTGCTTATTTTCCTGCAACACCTAAGGTTGTTCCCATTTATTTTAAGGACACAACTACAGTCCCTTTACTTTAAACCACCTACTACAAAAAGCAGAGGATGAAAAGGCACACTTAACATAAATACTTCAATATTGAACCTAGCCTCATTCCCCAAGATTTTTTTATGGGACTGTGTTACTTTGGCACTTATTCAATTCTAAATTACCTGCTCCAAGCTTGTAGTGTTTCCAGACTTTTACACCATTTTCAACAAACTCAAAGTTATTCATGGCTGATATAGATGGAATTTGAACTTTCTGGTGAGGATGTGTAGCACTAGTGTCAGTTTCAACTAGTTTTAACTACATAGCGCACTTTTTTGGATGTTTTTTCTATTGCCTACAATATAAAATTGAATAAAATAAGTTAACCAAATTGTGTTGTGCACTTATATAACCAAATACAACAAGTGAAACTGCGATCTACTGCTCACTGATGATACCCCTGCCGCAAGTGGATAATATAAATGGTGTAAAAATATACAAGTGTTCGGTAAACAGGCAGTTGTCGAGTGATGAATCTGAAAACGCATCACACGGTATAGCTGACTTATATAAATCCTGAAACCAAATTTCAGAAATCCTTGTATTGTAGTTCCTGAGAAAAGTGTGACGAAAATTTTCAACTTGGCTATCATGTGTAAAATCATACAAGTGTTCGGTAAACAGGAAGTTGTCAAGTGATCAATCTGAAAACGCATCACACGGTATAGCTGACTTAGATAAACCCTAAAACCAAATTTCAGAAATCCTTGTATTGTAGTTCCTGAGAAAAATGTGACGAAAAATATTCATGGGACGGACTGACTGACGGACGGACTGACAGACAGACAGAGGTAAAACAGTAAAACCCCCCTTTTTTAAAGCGGGGGTATAAGAGTATACCCCCCTTTTTTAAAGCGGGGGTATAATTATTTGAAACAAAATGTTAAAACAAGAAATTAGTAAAGTTCCAGCTACAAATAAAAATCTAGATATGACAAACTAAAGCTATTTTTGTGAAGCAACACAACCTGTCAGACTGAAGTTAAATAATATTCTTATAATACATGTATGGAGATTTAATAAAAAAAAGTGTAATAGGTGAACTAAAATTTGTTAACAGTTCTAATTAAATTATGTCAACAATATAACAGTATATATATACAAGGTTGATGCTGTTGTAGAAATCATGCATACAGAGTTCATGACCTTGTATTTTAAAAAAATAATGTAGACATTGCATTAGAGTGAAGATAACAGAATGATATTTAACTATAGATATGATACTTCCAGTCCACATGTTACATGATAATCAAATAAGACCATGCACATCTTTACAAATTATGATGAAACCACACTGATTATTAGGGTTAAAGTCTAACATTGCAAATAATATTTTAACAGATCCAATCATATTTGAACAGCTGCGTATAAGATTTCCTGTTTCATATAAACTACTAGAAACCAAAGCTTTCAAGTGATTGTAGGCTTGGCATACTTATTGTGTAATTCATTCACTCGTAGAAACAATGTTTTACAAAATAAGTAAAATACACTGCAATGTAATGCACTGTAATGCAATGTTATGCAATGACATGTTATGTAGACATTTACTTACTTCTTTCATCTGTGTTGCTGTCAAGACATCATTCCCTTGGTTAATGTATCTCCTTATGCTTGATTTCAGCATTGCTGCTGTACGGTCACATGCTCCCTTTCCACTCTGTGCTTCACAGAAGTCATATGAAGTTACAAACTTGCTACAATATAAAGCATATATTGTCTCTGAGCTTTTGTAACAGCCAGCATTGTCTGACCATAGATGGATTTTGTCTATGCTGTTGTCTTGTTCTTTCAGGTCATTGACTATATCAAGGATGACTGCAGATGTTGCATACGAGTCTTGTGGTATTTGACCATTGAAAATATGGTTGAAAGCTAAACTTTCAATAACATTTCTTCGACGAAAAGCTACACCTATATGCCAAGAAAGACCTCGTTTAGCAAACCAATTGCTCTGGTCTTCTCTGTACCTTCGTGGGAGGAACTTCATCGCCCAATCAAGAACTATCAAAATGTCATTTGGACCCATGGTGTTCATTATTTCTGTTTTGGCTTTCTCTTGATGGCAAGTTCTTATAATATGTGTCTTCCAGCTGAAAATATTGGTTTGAGCCTGGGATAGTTTGTATTGGTATTCATCCCTGCAGTCTTCTTTTTCATTCAGATCACTGTTAGCAATCAAGCTATTTAATGATGACAGCAATTCAGAAATTTGCTCACAGTTGCAGCAAACCATTTCATGATTATGACCACATAAGCAACTAAATGCTTCTTCTTTGTCGCAAAGTGCAAATATTCTGCAATGATCAGGAACAGTTGCCAGTTCAGAAATGTGAACCTGAAATACAATTTTTTTTTTTCATACCTTGACAAATGCTTGTGAAGTATATAAAGGTAATATTTGTCCCTTTTTCATGTTTTTATGAAGCCATTACTGATTTATCTAATCTGTCTAAACTCATTATAATAGTTAAGAAGAAATCACAAAACACGAACTCAATCAAAAATGTAATGCAATGTTGATCCACGTAAAAAATGTATTAATATATATATATATATATATCATAAATTATTTCATAAATGCAGTTACATGCCATTGTATAAGCATTTTTACCCTTTTGATTATGATGAGTTGTGTGGTATTTTTTGGCATCTGTTTATAAATGGCCACTTCCAATTTTGCGTACTCTCAAAAACCTTTTTCTTCAACGGAAACAAAAATGGAAAATTTACAAATAAAAATATGTTCAGATACTTTGACATGGTGCTGTTCCCTTTTGTTTGATTGATATTTGTATGTTCTATACATTATTAGCAGGCTGCATATATTGGAGAACATGTGGCGGGAGTTGGATATCTTTTGTTTGTATTGCAATTTGTGATTATTTTATTATATTCCCTTTAGCCATACATCGGTTCGAATCCCAGCAAGAAAGAACAAAACATTTGCGAAAGCAAATTTAAAGATCTATCATTGTTGGGTTGATGTTCAGACGAGTTATATATATATATATCATTGATTTTTCACATTTATGCACATTTCTAATATTTACAGTTTCTGCGGTTCAATTATGGGCTTTGACACATATCCCGATCATTTCTTTAAAAATGTTGATTAATATTTTTTTACCTTGAAATCTGTTTTCAAATATCTTTTACATTCTTGAACAATGTCTGCATAATCCGTTGCTCTTTGATCTGTCAGTGCACCAACTTGACACAACTCTTGTACAACATTACAGATATCCTATAAAGATGAAGCAAAACCATCAACAAAGCCAGACTGCAAATTTGGATATTGATAGGCAGAAGAAAGTTATTTTGTGAGAATTATCCAACAAAAATGTTTTTAAATATCAAAATATATAAGAATATGAATGAAAACCTAAGAAGTTTTCAATTAATTCCCATGAGTAGTATAGGTGGAGCTGTGAAAACAATTGGGTATTCTTTAAAAAAAAGACAAAGTCCATGACTAGAACACCCCTAAAACAATTTATCAAAAAAATAGTTGAAAAGATGAAAAAGATGGAATTAAAATTTCACAAAATTCTGTCAACTATATTTAAGAGAATTTGCGGATATAAAAATTGTACAGGAGGACGGACCGATTTCCTCAGTCATTATGATGAACATGTATGTTGTAGTTCAAATGTTTAATATTATTAGTCCCAACTATGTTAAACAGGGTCCATTAATCCCATATTTCATATTATCATTGCTTATAAGTCCCAACTATAATATAACAGGTCCATGCATTGAAATCAAAGTAATGTGATTATGGTATACTAACCTGAAAAGCCCTTCCTCCTTCAGCAATAAAGTAATCTATTCCTTCAAAAGCTTTTCTTACATTTGCTGTACATTCAGTTAGAATTTTAAACATTGTACTGTCTCCTGAAAAGTAATAGAGTTTTATAATATAAATTAAACGAATGTCCCACAACAAACAAATGTGATGCATAAAAAATCATTTGTATCGCTTTTCATATCTTTTACTAAAGATTCACTCACTATTCTAAATTAAAAATGAGTCTCTTGCATAATTTTTATTTTTAGCAATCAAGTAACAATAGTTGAGGGCTATGGATAGTTTGAGAGATTATATTATTTCTTTAAGTCTTTTTTGTGTTACGAACTTTAAAATACTAGTTTTAGATAAATTGATAACATATACATTGTTTACAGATGAAATAATATAAATGGGTACATTTACAAAAACAATGAAGTGATTCAAGCTGTCATGGCAAAAAAAAACAGGTATTAAAAAAAACCCTCACCTAATGGTATCTCTTCATTTTCAGCACAATACTGTTTGAACTGCTGAATAATTGCAGCTGGTGCCATGCATCGTATCACATTGGGTGTTTCAATAATTTTCCCACTAGACAATCTCATTTTTCTCTCACCAAATGGCAAATCTTTTATGATGTGGGATGATGTTATAAAATCTAAAAAAGAATCAGGCTTGTGTGGGTCCATTTTCTGTCTGTGATGCTCTGTAATAGGTGGAGGTAAAGCACATCCATAAACTGCTGAGTGTTTTTTGGCGATGTAATATCTATACTCTGTGATGCCAGGAATCTTTTGAGACATCCCTTGAAATGACAAAGTTGTTGACAAGACTGATAATATCTGTCTCTTCAATTGCCATGACTCTGCTTTGCTATAAGATTCAGTCAAAGCATCTACTATTATACAATCTGTCTCAGTTTCAGCTGGTTGAATATTGCACCCATTAACTGATGAATAAACATCTTGAAGAACAACTTCTGTTTCATTCCTGAATAGAGTATCCACGACAGCTTGAAAAACTTCTTTTATCTTCTGAATGTACCCTTTTTTTGTTTTATCTGTATATGAGGCCCATGTATAAACTGGTATGTTGACATTGGCAACACCACACAAACTTAGAAAATGATTTAAACTTTCCAACTTGCCACAGCACTCATAACTGTTTTGACTGGATTGCTAAAAATAGAAATGCAATAGATTCATAGATATATATACAAGTTAATCATGTCAATTGAAATTATCTCCCTTATACCACTGACCTAATAAAAAAAATATAATTTGAGTTGCTTTAAATAGTCCCAATATTTGAACAAATTTACAGTTTTAGATTAAATATCTTTAATATATTTGGTTGATATTATCCTATTATTGAATTTGAATATAATACTATGCAATATAACAAAATCAGGATAAATTCCTTACACAGTGTATTACCATTGTTATTCCAACTGATCCGGCGGAGCTTACGTTTTAATTTGCATAAGGACAGTCTATTTTAAGATGTGTTTGATAAGGATGATTGCCGTTATAATTATAACTGATTTCTAATCACCTATCAGTGTCATCAAAGGAATTTTCAAAAGAATAACTGGACACTTCATTGATGAGTTTATTCTAAAACACCTATCTATAGATGGATTGGTTTATTGTGAGCGAAACGGCTAAACTCCTCCCAGTCAAGTGAAATAAATTGAGTAATACAACTGTCTTAATACAGAATTTATCGGGTCAATTCTCGTATTCTCTGTAATTGATGCCAAGTGATGGCATTAGCTCAATAAACCTTAAGTCCAGGTGAGCTTAAGTGCAATTTTTTATGTGTTGTTTTCCTATGATTTATTATAAGGTAAAGGTCAAAGCCACTCAAAATGTAATCTTTCAATAAGATATAGTTACAAACTTTTTTTAATGCAATAAAAATGTTGAAAGAGAGATAACTGTGACAATGAGGATTCAAGTTACAATGTGTGAGGAACTTTACCTGTGACAAAAACGCTTGCTCACATGTAGAGGGAAATGAGTCTTTTGGTTTCTTCTGCCCTTTCCTGGACCGGTCAGTGGAGTCAGCTTGCTGTTATGGAAAGCCTGTTAAAGCTCTCAAGGAGCTGACGAGGTTGTCATAATTGAAGTGATTGATATAGTCCACTTTCATCCCATTGTTTCTGTAATGGTGTGCTGCTATGAACCAAAAATTAGAACACATAAGCCTTTTGCTAATTTTTAGTATGTTCTTAAATGGAGATTGTTGTTGAATAATTTGAACTGTCTCATGCAGGGCCAAGGACCCTGACATAGGACTTTTGACTCAAGGTGAAGACAGCTTCAAAAGAGTTGGCGCGGTTGATGGTTCATGCGAACTACAATTGAGTAAACCCCCAAGTCATGGATTTTGCTGTGTACTTTTGGTAAACTTGCGTTGTACTGGCTTAGGTCAAATTTTGGATTAGATGGTGTGTCCATTGCAGGAATTTCAACTTCTTCATTTGGATTGTCCAAAGATGACAGTTGTTATAAGGTACCCAACTGTTCAAATGCACTTTTAAAATGAACTGTGCCTCCTTCCTAAGTTCGTGTCAGCTTGCCCATTCGTCTCACCAGAACATTGAATATCTTTTTGGTCGAACCATCAATTCCGCCAAGCAATTATAACTAGCCTTGTTGTCTATCCTGTTTTCAGACTGCTGAAGTTGCTGAGATATTGCTCTCATCTGTTCGTTATTAATATTCATTGCCCTTTTCTGCTTAGCTTGAATCGTAATGAGACCAACATGTATTTTATCAATTCGCCCATCGCTCTGTTATTTGTTGCGGTAAATCTCAGCTTTTCTTTGAACATTAGATTTACTATCTGCTAAATATTCTTGGTACAATATATTGTTTAATCGTAATTTATTTCTGAGCTGTCTTCTGTTAATGCGTCTTTTCCATATCCTCAAGGGATTCAGTTTCTGCCATTTCAATCTTCTTGTCCTTGTTGTCCTCAATTCTTGCCATTTCACTGATATATGTTTAGATGATTCTCAATCCACAGTTTAATATCTCAAATTGCAAAATATTGCGACCCAATAAATAAGAATGGCACTGAATAATATCTTAGCAGATAAATCCCAAATCATAGCTTGTATGTGTGACCCAAGACAACAAATAGTGCAGCTTGTTATGAAAGCTATTACTACAGCTTTTTAGGGTAGCTACTACTTTATGTATGAAATTTTGAAAATAGCCACCATTTTGTATTTCAACGATAGATATAAACACAATCTTGCTAAGTACACCAAGTCATTCAATTATGTTAATTTTGTGCTTTGTGCAATACTAGAAAATATTTTAGAACGTAAGGCAGCAACTTGAAATAAGCCGACATATTGAATTTTGAGGGTGGGTCCATAGATAATATTGTTCAGTACACAAACATGTAAAATTATGCAAAATTTGGTGCTTTCCTCATTATTTGAGATTTTTTTTCACAGATCGGCCGGACAAGTATGAGTTTTTCTCATTGTTGAAGACCGAAGGATTAATTGTCTTTGAACTTTGACGGATAGTCATATCACTAGTAATGATACGGCATTTGCGTATGGTGGCTTTGATAGAAAGTCTAATATATAAACTTTGATTGGAACAAGAGACTGATATAGGAAGTAAAGAATCAATCGAGATGCTTCGTTTTAAGGCCCTGTATAATATTTCACTCATGTAACGATTTGGTGTTATAACGTTAATTATCACATATTTTGTACTGATATGTACGTTTTTGCATGGCCAATAATAGCCGGAAGTCAAGGTTGATTATCAGCCCTCGGGGCCGATATCGATATCAGCCCTCAAAATCCATATCAAGCCCCCGAGTTTTAACTTCCGGTAACCAGTCAATCAAGGACTATTTGTAAACAAGTTGAACATAATGAAAAGAAATTTAGAAAGTTACGAATCTGCTGTAGAAGAAAAAAAGTAGAAATCAACAGTGAAAATCACAAAAGTTCCCGTAAAATTTTGAAGTCATAAAGAATTTAGAAAATATATGACGCCACACTGGAATGAGTAGCGATGTAGGATTCTTCTTAAGCATTTTTAAACATTTGTAATGTAACACTTTAAAGTCGTTTAATATTTGCAATTCTTAGAATTAATGTATTTATTGTTAATTATTTCTGAAACTTTTCACAAAACGTTGTTTACCTACTGTGATACGAACTTTTTTTTAACTCACAGTGACACAGTACATTTTTTTTATTTTTTTTTGTTAAATATCTTTTTGATTTTTGATGAAATATCAAACATAATCATTTTGATGTAATGTAAGCTATTTGTTTTCTCTTGCTTAAAAATATGTGATAAATAGATTATTACATGTCATTTTTCATATGGTCCATGGTATCAGCCCTCTGGCTTGATATGGGAGTCTAGGGCTGATACCAGGGCCATATGGAAAATGCCATGTAATAATCTATAACGAATGTTAATATGTGGTTCGATGGTTGATAAACCTTAATCTAGAGCCAAGTTACAGGTGACGTGATAATATTATCATGTTTATCAATGTACATCATTTGCTTAATATATACTTCAATTGCTTATACAAATATAAACCAAAACCACGATAATGAAAACTAAATAATTGTATTGAGCTTATACAAATTATGTTAATCTATTCAACTAGATGATTAGAAAAACGAGGATAGCACAATGTAAAGTGCTGACTTTTTAAAATTTTAAATTTACGGCAGTGGAAGGGTGAAAATTTCAACGATGTACGTTTCTATTGCAGGAGCAAACATTGGAAACGTACCCTAACTGGCATTGTGACTAGTCATCATGCTTGGAATGAATCAAATGCATAACGAGTATTGCAGTTATTTGTTTTCATGGGTCGGTGATAATCTACGAGTCACACTTATTATGTGTAAAAAACCAAACACGAAATTAAAAGAAATATAAAAAAGTAAAATCACAAACATACTCAACTCCAAGGAAAATTCAAAACGAAAAGTCTCTGATTAAATGGCAAAATCAAATGTTAAAACACCACAAACGAGCGGACAACTGCTGTCATATTCTTAAATTCTTACAGGCACTTTGGGAAAGTGATGGCCTTTCAATTTTTGGACTGACTTTCAAGAACAGATAATGACTGTTAGCATAGTTAGTATTTTCATCATCTGGTTTTAAAACTTAATCTTCTGGTTGGAAGAAAGATTATCTTGAAATGAATGAGATTTAATGAAAACGGTGAGGACTAATCGATCTCCCCTATATAATCAAAGTCGTTCCCAGTGTCATATTAGATTTAACGAATCCATGCTTACCTTGTTTTCGTTTCGTCAATCAATTGGATACAACGCTATCGTCCTAAGAGTAGGAACCTTCTTTATCACTCAGTTGTTGTAAATATCTGTATGTAAACATAACTATATGTGTACATATAGATACATTTATATAACCTTTGTTCAAGTTCTTTTATTTGTTTTAATCGTCACAAAGTTATGGGCAGGTTGTATTATTTTTCGGAACGTGCAGTACAGCATACATCACAGATGCCACCAAGTCTAAGATATGATCTTATAATTGTATATGTGTATATTTTCCGACGAAAAGGATAATGCTTGACAATAAATATTCCAAACATATAAAGCAAATAAGGATCGACAAGTTAACTTGGATCATTTTTAAATTTCCAGGATAAGTTCACATTATCTTCTTCAAAATTAGTATGTGCTACGTATACATTGTATGAAATTAATTGTGTACATATACAACTAATTTTCAAACCCCAATAAATTTATATCTATGGCAATTTCAATAGATTTTTTTTGGTCGTTTGTTAGAATCCCTTTATTAATAATTGACCAGTATACATAGATTACGTCCATTATTTTCCAAAATCGTTAGGAGTTGGTCTATCTCAAGGATTTATAATTTTACACGGATCCAAATGTCCGGCCTCTGTAAACAATTACGTACAAATTAGGATGTGATATGCCGTTTGAAATAAGTTTTCTTTTTCCAATTTAATTTTTTAAGGTTTTCGGTAATCTATGGAAACGAAATTCCCGATTTAATAAATTTCTAGTAATACATTGATTACAATCATTGAAATAAAAACGCCACAACAGCTAGAAAACGGGCTTTAAAGGAGTTTCCCGAGGGTATCACCAGCCAAGTAATCAGCACTTATGTGTTGAAATATATAATCAATGATACGGTCATAATTATAAATTAACTGTTAACGTAACTTTGCATTTTTGGAATGCTGAGGTTTTTCAACCTCAGGAATATATTTACTTAGATGTAATTTGCAAGACCTTTAGGAAAGTATGGTTCTCAATGTTCTTAAAATTTATTTGGCCTTTTAATCTTTTTGTAGTCGAGTGTCACTGATGAGTGTGTTGTAGACGAAACACACGTCTTGCACTTATATAAAATTTCAATCCAGTTACATGTATTCATGATGAGTTTATTAATATACAAAGACTGTAATATTAATATTAAGTATAACACATAGAGTTACAATCAAAATACACTGATTACCGATTAAAAGATTATATTAGTAACATTGTATATGCACATAATATTTAATAGGCGTGCAAATACCACAGATAAGTTAAGGTACAGTCTTTGTTTATTATCGGATTTTAATACTTCTTTGAGATAAATGAATATTAGCATTGTATATATGGCAATCTTATCCCAGATTTCAAACGCACTTGTGTTCCATATTTTCTTTTAAAACTTTCGGTTGTTAACCAAAACGACATAATAGAGCTTAAGGGGCTCCTGGGTATAAATGATTTTTTTTTTCTAATAAAGGATTTCGCTATATTTTTTCATACATGAACTTTATCATATACTTAAACATGTTAAAAGAAAAATGAAATAAAAAAATGGGGTCACCGTTTATTTAAGCTAAAATCTGCCTCTGGAAGAAGCATACATTTTTGTTAATGTTCTTTTTTTCTGTTGAACTAATAGGAGAAAAAGAGGAAATATCGAAATAAAAATAAAACCTAATATAAGAAATCGCTTAAATTTTACAATTATTTACTTTATGTACAGCTCATTTGAAAACAATAATAAAAAATATAGGTCACCGATGAGTTAAAAAAGATATTTCAAATTTAAGGCCAAAAAATGGCATTTTTGCACCAAAGGGAGATAATTTGGAGCTTTTTCAATTTTTAAAGTCATCTGGGGCCAAACCAAATAACAAAGTAACAACTAATATAGTAATAAATTAAATTTGTAATGAAAAAATAAAGGTTTAATTTTTTGCTAAAATTTTTGTACCCACGTGCCACCTTAATTTGACATTCTAGATGGACTGACAGGATTACTGCACTTGATATTTATCAATTTTATAAGAAATTCCGTAAATGAATTTCAACTATTTTCAATTAATAAAATTATTAAACAAGTTGTATTTATTGAATTGTTAACATCAAAAAGAAGACCGTATATAGACATGTTTTTCTCTGTATACGTTGTATAGATTGTTATCTTAAATACATTTTTAGTTTGTAAGACTCTGCACACGACATAGTATTTATAGGACATTTACGCATTTGCAACAAAGAAACATATTTGACATACATGTATTATACACACAAGAAAAACAAAGGACAATTTTGTAAAGGAAACTTTTATTAGTGTCTGTCTCGTGAAAAGGTTAACCACGGAAGATGATCTTAACATGTAGGTGCCTCGGTGGTATTCGAATTTATACCAAAATCTTTTGAACATGAGCTAAGATGCCGGTAACAGGAACCGGAAATAACAAAGGATATACAACACATTCTAATATAACGTCCTCCAAACGCTTTGATAACACACCCGTGGTAAAATATGAATATGTTCTTTGGGCTGTTCCCACGTCATATGTTTTTATAAATGAGCTACCCGACGTCATAGAACGATCAAGTCATAATATAAGCATTTTACGGGAAAATTCACGCTTGTGAAACCTAAAATTATTTAAACATATATTCAAGCCCCTATGGATTATTTCTTAAATGCCGCATTTACACCTGATAAAGCGAAGGATTTTCATTATTTCAAATGTCTGTACGTATTTTATGAGGCAGTGTGATTTGATAAAGCTTCTGAATCAGCTTTCCTTGCAACGAATCTTGCCAACTTACACATTTCGCAATTTTCTTCTATAAGGCTACAGACTTGTCCTGTTTAAGCTTTTCGCCTGTCTATAATGCTCTTAGGGTAGCACAATACAAAGATTTTATCCCTCCAATTCCCAAGTTTTCAAATGCTGCAACTTAATAGTGTTTGAACAATTATAAAAAGTGGTATATATAATTACTTTTTTTTAAATGTATGCAGTGCTAGTATTATACGACAACTATGTTATCAATTATAATGACAGCTGTGTCTACAAAATTTTACAAGAAATTTCAAGTTTGAATTGAAATTAGCTTCTTCATGGATCCGCCTATAGGGTTGATTATATTATATATTGTTTCTAGAGCCAATATCTACAAGAGAATGTCTCAGATTTTGGATAGAATGTATAGATCAAATTTTACACCTAATCATACATTATCTTTTTTATGTGGTAAGGATGTTTATACTAATTGCAAATTTATGAGAGAATGGAATACGATACCGATAATTTGAGACACCTTACTGTAGTTCATGCTGTGTTGAGTAAGATAACGTTTAAATTTCTAGTGTAGCTACAAAGATGAAAGTGAACTGACCAAGATTTTGCCATCAATTGCAGAATAATTGATTACATAATAATTGCATAACAAAAAATATTGCATTAATTTAAAAGATTTATCTTTTATCTATATAAATATACCTCTTTTATTAATTTATATACAGTTTTAAGAAAGTAACACTATTCTAAAGGTTAAAGATGGGAAATAAAAAATAATCTTTGTATTGTGCTTCCTTAATATAAAAAAGTGACATCTACGGTATAATCTGATTTATCAAATCGTTTGAACGTATACAACTACCGAACGATTTAGGAATTGTAAGAGTTCCTAAACATTTGTGATGGTAAAGAGTACCCTTGAAAATGCACATATATATTATATACAGAGACTTGTATCAAATGCACAAATGAAATGTGCAATAAAACAAAGACCGATCAATTTGACAGGGATATAGAATTCAACATATCGCAATAACATTGATATTTATTTTTGTAGGTCAAGTTTGTGCATATACATCATGAGGGTCATATGATAACACCACAATTCAGCCCCATACATAAAACCTAGATAAAAATGATTAAATCGGTCAGACAAATACATTTAAATACTATTGTTTATTCTGATTGTTTCCAATAAAACTGTATACAAAAAACCCAACCGAAGTGAGTGTTAATTTTCAACATTATAATTTTGAATTGGTTCAGTAATTTGTGTTTGTGTGTTATGTTCATAGTATCAGTTTATGGTCTGATGAAGAGATCTGTTCATGTTACATGTGACTATAACCTCTTCAAATATCAGTGCAAACATTTAGATGACGCAGGACAGATCATTTGGTAAAAAAGGGAAGCGATTTAAATTAGTCAATTATGTAGTCATCTGTTTCTCAATAATGTTCCATTTCGATGACTATTATGCACCGGCATTATCATTCCATTATATGTGTAAATCAGTAATGGATTATATAACACACATTATGATATATGTTAGTAAATGTTCAGCAGACACTGGCAATCTCATATCACGCAGGATTGATCTTTTTTTCAAATAAGAGCAATTTCAAAAAAGATTAATTTCACTAGGTAATTATTTCTGTTGGCATTTTATCAAGGTGTCAATTGAGCTTTGCAGTCGCTACACATTTGATATCCTCACGAATTCTTTTCTAAAGCAATCATATATATATTATACTACACTCGTTCTATTTGAGCAGTTAACATGCGTTGACGGTATAGTTCTATGTCATATACAACTCGTCTAAACATCAACCCAACACTGTTAGATCTGTAAAGGAGAAGGTCGTGTTAGGGCAAATTTTGCCTCAAATTTCAAGTACATTTAACGAAAGATTTTGGACACTTTTTAAATATTTAAGTGTCTATTTTAATTGATTCAATTAGTAAATGCGCCGATTCAAGCTGAAATATGAAAAATCTATCAAATTTGCCAAAAAACGTTAATTTCGAGATGGTTTTTGTAAAAAAAGAAAGTGGCGGCAAAAAAAGTTCATATTTATGTCGCAGAAGTATTCTACTTTCCAGTAAATAGCTAAAAGATTACATTTTCACAATGATGTAAAATGCTGTATTATGAGGCAAAAAAAGGGTCTGACTGAACCTACTCCTTGCTTTCGCAAATTTTATGTTCTTCCATCGCCGTGGGAATTCGAACCCATGCTACTGAGATATCGTGACACTAAATCGCCTGCACTGTAGTACAGTCACGGACCCGATATAAATGTTCCTCATGAATATTTGAATAGCAATTACCGAAATCATATTCAATCATTCATACGACCTATTCAACCTGTTCTTGTTTCCATGCATACAATGATGCTTTGAAAGACTCAAACGTGTTTCTATAACAATTATTGAAAAAACATATTTCATTTGTTAATATTTTTTGTTTGCAACCTACAAATCATAATGTTGTATGCTTTATATTGATATTCAAGTCCATACTCAAACGATTTCGTTCACCACCAATTCTGGGTTTTAACAGGTGATGTACATTTCATTGTGTTGTATATTTCTCCGCCAGCATGATATAAGGCCTGTTTTTAGGGGGGATAGTTTCCGCAATATCTAAATCATATAAATATTGTTTACGCATTAAACAACAATTAAAAAGTTGCAGTATAAAGAAAATAATAGTGCATTGACTTGTCACAGCCTCGCATTTCCCCGTTTTTAAGCCTCTCCCTTAAATCGTTGATTTGTCAAGTCAATGCACTATTGTTGTATATATATTAAAACTGAAAAAGTAATGTTAAAATGGTAAATAAAATTCTGGATGGATGGTTAGAATCACGACCATCTACAGATACGTGGATTAAAAGGTTGTAGTTCAGAATTGACAAATACAAGGAAGCAGAAATTGTATGTGCATATTGTGCTAATGTGCTCTGAAAAATCTTCCTATTTGAGTTTGAAAAACAAAATAAAAACGGACATCAGGTGGTAAGGAGACAGCTATCAAATATAGATCAAATATCAAAATTATTGTTAAGACGTACGATTTCACAAGAATTGAAGCTATGCATGGACGAATCCTGCGTTTATTTTAGAATTGAATAACCGACAATTTAATAATTTAATCAATTTAATCGATAATCCCTCACATGGACAACCCAAATTGACTTGATCTGCTCAAAAATATCATCTAGACTATATCTACTATTAAAGATTAAAAAATTTCTAAATCTAGACTGCAGAAAATTATTCTATAATGGTTATATCTTGCCACTTATTGATTATTGTTGTATAGTGTGGAGTAGTTGTAGCAGTGAGGGTTTAAAAAGGATATTAAAATTACAAAAGAGGGCTGCTAGATTAATACTAGAAACAGACCCATTCGCTCCTTCTGCACCCTTATTCAAACACTTAAACTGGATGACAGTTGAACAGAGAATAAAATATCATAAGTTAGTGATGACATTTAAGTGTATTAATAATGATGCCCCATCATATCTTACTAACAAGTTTCATTATGTTTCAGACAGAAATCCGTACCCCTTGAGAAATGCTGTTCAAGGAAACCTCATACTCCCTAAACCAAAAACAGAATTATTCAAAAAATCTTTTATGTATTCTGGACCATTCTTGTGGAATAATTTGCCAATACCGTTAAGAAATATTAAAAATATTAATTCTTTCAAATACAAAATAACAGATCATTTATTGAAATCAACCTAGCTGTATAAATAATATAAAAAACTGATCATGTCATCATGTTTATTTTTTCATCACATTTTATCAAGTTGTATTGAACATTATTATCACACTTGACTTTTTATGCTAATGTATGTATGCAATGTACTAGTATATGTTTGTGTTTTGTTTGATTTTTCATTACGAGGGCCTCAGGGAAGATTAGTTATATAGCTAACTGTGTAACCCTCTTAAAATAAAGTATTGTTGTTGTTGTTGTTGTTGATAATGAACAACAAGTTCATGATGGTATAATAATAACAAAAAAGAGGAGCGAAAGATACCAGAGGGTCAATCAAACTCATAGATCGACAAGAAACTGGCAACGCCATGGCTTTAAAAAAAAAAGGACTGACAGACAAATGATAGTTTACAAGACACAACATGGAGAACTAAAGAATAACCGGTACGAAACCCTTTAAAAAAAAGGGAGTAATCGCTGTTCCTCCGGAACAGTACACAAATCCTGCTCCACCTGTTACAACAGTTGTGTTGTTCGTGTTGTTATTACAAATCCGCTAAATAGTATAGTTCAATAGGAATATCGTTACATAGAAATGGAAAGTTCATAATTTGGAAACTGAAATCAAATCTTTTGTTGTAAAGTTTTGTTTTCAATTTATAGATGTTAGATGTACGTCAAGACATACACGAGGCAGACTTAGCTGTGTCTGTTGTATCCTTTATATCTAGTTTGATGTGATAGTTGCCTTCCGCATAGTCACCAAATTTAGAATGATCTAGTGATAGAACAGCATCTATATAGCGGAAATAAAAGTTAAATGATATTGCAAAATTCTTTTTTTAAGTTCCTGTATGAAGTCAGCCTCAATATAATAATAAAGTAACACGTCGACAAGAAGAGGGCACAATTGGTTCCCAAATGTCAATGTAGCGATACTGACATTCTATCGAATTTACAAATTGTAAGTTGATAAAATCAGAAAAGAGTACAAGTTCCATAAAACTAATTGGACATTAATTGAATGTTTATCTTTATATTATGTCGTTGTTAGTCGGTCAGCCTTTTATTTGCTTATTCATACCTGGTGTACAATGCGTTGGTAATTTGCATTCATGTTAAAGATCAACCAGTAGAGAAAGTCAAAAAAGCACGGAGTTCAAATAAAAAAGTGTTTCTCTTAGTTTTAGTGTGTAACCCAGATGTGTTTTTTTCTCAATCGATTTATGAATTTCAAACAGCGGCATACTACTGTTGCCTTTATTTGTTTCCACATATAATTAGAAAATGCAATTTTACAATCAATCTAGCGCTTGCCTCGATGCATAGATAAATATGTGTAGTTACATTTTAAAGTTAAAATATATTTATCGTTACAACTAAGTGCCTACAGTTTCGCGTATGAATCGTTTTTTTGCTAGGACGATACATCAAACCTGTTAACCACATTTATGACAAATAACATGAACACGTGCGTATCGATTAAAATGTTGTTTTTTTAAAACTTTCTTTGCTGTATCCTATTGATTTTAGTTAAAATATATTGATTTTGTTTAAAAGTTTCAATCATTTCATATAATAACTACCAAATAATGTCACAACTTTTCTGATTGTATACAATTAATATATACTTCAAGACTGGAAATTAAAAAAAAAAACAACCGACACGGCTTTCATGTCGTTCCTAGACTTACATCTCTAATTAAACATGAACTGCATACTCTGTACCCTCATCTATAACAAACGAGACGACGCAATATGAAATATACATTTACCGACTTATGCGGTATTCAAGAGCTTGCAGCGGTTACTCAGAATTTACAAAACGTCAACAATGTTCTAGCCGAACCAAGGTTAAGTAAAAAAAGGTAAGTCCTTTTCTAAAACAAGTCAATCGACAGATACCAAAGCACTCGACAAGTAATACATGATGATCTTCCGTGTCATTTTTCGTTTCATTAAGAAATGACTGTAATATTTTTTTCTGTCTATGAAGAAATAACATACAAAATTTTGTGCACACTGAATAACGCGCGTAGTGGGTTATTTAACAGTGTGCACCACAATTTTTATGTTATTTGGAATAGACAGAAACAATATTACAGTCATTTCTTATAATTTAATATTAAATTCCATTTTAAACCATAGAAAACCATGAAAAAACGTTGATGACGTCAGTGTCACATGACTAAATTATGTCTATGGGCTCTATGGATATAAAAAAATAACGTCAGCCAATCAGAAGACGCGTTACATCCAAAATTAAATTATATACACAGAAACATGAATGGATACCTTATTTTATTTGCTGCATTTTACACAGTGCAAATACATTCAATATATATAAACATTGACATATTTTATTTTACAATTGCTGTTTTGTTCATATCATATAGACATGTCAAATGTTAAAGTCAAAGTGTTAAGTTTGTTCAGAAAGCAGGAACAAGGACAGGTATATATTGCGTATATTTGGTAAATTTGTGAACTTTTTTTAAACTATCAGATATAGAGATTCGTATATGTGTAGACAATATGTATTTATGTAAACTGAAATCTTATTTGTTTATAATAGTGGCATATCTATCATCATGTTTCTAGATCTATCGATAAAGAATTAGAATATAGATATATCAATATAGATGTCTTGTACATGTTTCGATTTTGTTCATGTTATAACATGTACAAAAATATTGTAAACGTAATGAATTTTACAATGCAAAAATTCTTACCAGTTATAACCAATACAAAAGTACCTCATACATATTTTAACATGTACAAAATATGGCTCACAAATGGTTTTAATTTTGAAATGAGATATGTTTCTATTATTGCAACCGATGTTATTAACCATGTTAACCTCAATAATGTTTTCATCATTTTTTTTTTCATTTATGTTAGTGTGTTTTTGAGAAGGTTAATGACAAGAAGAATAGTTTTTATAATTTTGTTATAACACACATGCAGTCAACAAACACTAATCAGTCTTCTAGTTTGATGAATGATAATTGAGAGCGTCCACTTTGAAATCAACTGGAAAATACTTTCATACTAGTTGACCTTGGAGATGCAAGAATAAAACCATGATAAATTTTATAATAGCACCCTTTTTCACTTCAAACAATACCCAGTTTTCAAAATGGAGACTGTTCTTACTCTTCGATCGTCTGCGTTCTAACGATTGATTGATAAACGACAATGATACAGTATCAATAATCGAAAGTAAGACAGCAATCATGTAACGATGTAATCTTGACTGGGTCATCATTATTTTGACCGATTAGTGCAAACATGTTACACTCATTAACGTGTCCTTCTCCAAAAAAGTACCCGATTTCCCAAAACTTGTCCACAAGACCTCACTGAATTGCAAAACATGTCTTGCAAAAAGGCTCCAAAGCGTGCCATTTTTATAAACGCACAAACGTTGCCAGTTTTCAATAAACACCCAAACATGAACAATCTTCCAAACGTTTCCATATCAATCTTATTTCAGTTCTTTTACTAGAACTATCATTCGTAGCCATGTACTAAATAGGTAGGTTAGTGCTTTTCTTACTAACGTTTACTCATTTTTTTATTTCATTAAATAGAAATAAATTCCTTCATGTTCTTTTATAAAACCTGCATTATGACCTGCGTTCGGATATGCTGGATGTTGACGTAAGCAATCATACTCAGTAAAATTTTCGGTATTAAACGAGATTAAAAAAGCTCTAATTTTGACAGAAAAAACTTGAAACCAGGTCATGTGCACAGACATGAAGACATGATCCATGCACATTTTTCATAATCAAAACTGTATGAAATTTGTAGGTTTTTACCTGGCCTTTCAAAAAAATCTTGTTTCAGGGTACGGTTTCCTGCTCCGAAAAGAGCTACAGTGGCTGCAAATAAGTTTTCAATTTTCACTGCCAAAAAAAACAGGATGTTTACAAAGTTGTCTCCCCTCAAAACATGTAAAGTTAATTTAATTTTTAAAAATATTTCAATCATTCAACCTGTTTTAATTGAAAGCTAATTAACTATTTTTTACAATCAAACACAAAAAACATGATACTTTTGCACCAATTGAGTTAATAAACAGGGGTTTCCCTCCATGGTTATTTTTAGTCAGGGAATAACCCCTAGTTTTTTATACGAAACTGTTTATAGCACCCTTAAGGCAAAACTTTATATTCAATATATTAAAATTTCTTAGCTTTTCTGAATCTGTACACTATACCGATTAAAATGATGTCTTACTTTAAGGATTGTGACCACGAATAGTGATAATACAGCTCTTTTCTCATGTCGCGTAGTACTGACATATTGGTCAGTGGCAAACAGTTAAACCAGCTAATTCCAAACATTTCCTGTATCTCATTTTCATCAGTTTTACAAAGAAAATAATTCATAAAATAGGGTTTCTTTTGAATAAATAGAATAAAAACTATGAAATAAGCATGACTAAAGTTACTTGAAATATATTTTGTCCCTAGTATTATGTGAACTAAGTTATAGCTGAGTTGAGAAAAATATGGAAAAAGTGTTTTTCTTAGGAATGGCACATGTACCTTTAAGACTATAAAAAGTACCAAATATATAATATAATGAATTAAGATTTATGTCACACTGATCAGTAGTAAAGGTCAAAGTAGAAAATATCTACACTTTAAATGTGCAACCTATGGTTTCAAATATATAAGAGATTAAATAAAATATCATGACGTCGCAAAAAGATGCAAAAAACTTCAATATTCGCGCAGAGTCTGGTTTTCTTATTTCTGGTTGCTATGTACAAATCTGTAATATTTGCATTAAATATACCAAACTGATGCTTTTAAATTAAAGTATACATGCCGTACAATATTTTTCAGAATTATTTTACTCCATTCGCATGCACTTTTCTATGCTAAAACATCACTATAATATATATTTGTCCCTTTAAGGGTGCAATCAACAGTTTTTTCTATGACGTCACATTTTTAGGGACCATGCATAAGTGACCCTTAGTGGTGGACTGATTAATAAAGATACTTGTATAAAACTTGATATCACTGGAATCAGAATGTTCTCTAGTTTATAATGAAATAAAAATAATGTGTACTTTTAATATATTAAAAACATTCCATCCAATGAACATGGGGGAAAAAAGCTCTAATTTTGACAGAAACAACTTGAAACCAGGTCATGTGCACAGACATGAAGACATGATCCATGCACATTTTTCATAATCAAAACTGTATGAAATTTGTAGGTTTTTACCTGGCCTTTCAAAAAAATCTTGTTTCAGGGTACGGTTTCCTGCTCCGAAAAGAGCTACAGTGGCTGCAAATAAGTTTTCAATTTTCACTGCCAAAAAAACAGGATGTTTACAAAGTTGTCTCCCCTCAAAACATGTAAAGTTAATTTAATTTTTAAAAATATTTCAATCATTCAACCTGTTTTAATTGAAAGCTAATTAACTATTTTTTACAATCAAACACAAAAAACATGATACTTTTGCACCAATTGAGTTAATAAACAGGGGTTTCCCTCCATGGTTATTTTTAGTCAGGGAATAACCCCTAGTTTTTTATACGAAACTGTTTATAGCACCCTTAAGGCAAAACTTTATATTCAATATATTAAAATTTCTTAGCTTTTCTGAATCTGTACACTATACCGATTAAAATGATGTCTTACTTTAAGGATTGTGACCACGAATAGTGATAATACAGCTCTTTTCTCATGTCGCGTAGTACTGACATATTGGCCAGTGGCAAACAGTTAAACCAGCTAATTCCAAACATTTCCTGTATCTCATTTTCATCAGTTTTACAAAGAAAATAATTCATAAAATAGGGTTTCTTTTGAATAAATAGAATAAAAACTATGAAATAAGCATGACTAAAGTTACTTGAAATATATTTTGTCCCTAGTATTATGTGAACTAAGTTATAGCTGAGTTGAGAAAAATATGGAAAAAGTGTTTTTCTTAGGAATGGCACATGTACCTTTAAGACTATAAAAAGTACCAAATATATAATATAATGAATTAAGATTTATGTCACGCTGATCAGTAGTAAAGGTCAAAGTAGAAAATATCTACACTTTAAATGTGCAACCTATGGTTTCAAATATATGAGAGATTAAATAAAATATCATGACGTCGCAAAAAGATGCAAAAAACTTCAATATTCGCGCAGAGTCTGGTTTTCTTATTTCTGGTTGCTATGTACAAATCTGTAATATTTGCATTAAATATACCAAACTGATGCTTTTAAATTAAAGTATACATGCCGTACAATATTTTTCAGAATTATTTTACTCCATTCGCATGCACTTTTCTATGCTAAAACATCACTATAATATATATTTGTCCCTTTAAGGGTGCAATCAACAGTTTTTTCTATGACGTCACATTTTTAGGGACTATGCATAAGTGACCCTTAGTGGTGGACTGATTAATAAAGATACTTGTATAAAACTTGATATCACTGGAATCAGAATGTTCTCTAGTTTATAATGAAATAAAAATAATGTGTACTTTTAATATATTAAAAACATTCCATCCAATGAACATGGGGGAAAAAAGCTCTAATTTTGACAGAAACAACTTGAAACCAGGTCATGTGCACAGACATGAAGACATGATCCATGCACATTTTTCATAATCAAAACTGTATGAAATTTGTAGGTTTTTACCTGGCCTTTCAAAAAAATCTTGTTTCAGGGTACGGTTTCCTGCTCCGAAAAGAGCTACAGTGGCTGCAAATAAGTTTTCAATTTTCACTGCCAAAAAACAGGATGTTTACAAAGTTGTCTCCCCTCAAAACATGTAAAGTTAATTTAATTTTTAAAAATATTTCAATCATTCAACCTGTTTTAATTGAAAGCTAATTAACTATTTTTTACAATCAAACACAAAAAACATGATACTTTTGCACCAATTGAGTTAATAAACAGGGGTTTCCCTCCATGGTTATTTTTAGTCAGGGAATAACCCCTAGTTTTTTATACGAAACTGTTTATAGCACCCTTAAGGCAAAACTTTATATTCAATATATTAAAATTTCTTAGCTTTTCTGAATCTGTACACTATACCGATTAAAATGATGTCTTACTTTAAGGATTGTGACCACGAATAGTGATAATACAGCTCTTTTCTCATGTCGCGTAGTACTGACATATTGGCCAGTGGCAAACAGTTAAACCAGCTAATTCCAAACATTTCCTGTATCTCATTTTCATCAGTTTTACAAAGAAAATAATTCATAAAATAGGGTTTCTTTTGAATAAATAGAATAAAAACTATGAAATAAGCATGACTAAAGTTACTTGAAATATATTTTGTCCCTAGTATTATGTGAACTAAGTTATAGCTGAGTTGAGAAAAATATGGAAAAAGTGTTTTTCTTAGGAATGGCACATGTACCTTTAAGACTATAAAAAGTACCAAATATATAATATAATGAATTAAGATTTATGTCACACTGATCAGTAGTAAAGGTCAAAGTAGAAAATATCTACACTTTAAATGTGCAACCTATGGTTTCAAATATATGAGAGATTAAATAAAATATCATGACGTCGCAAAAAGATGCAAAAAACTTCAATATTCGCGCAGAGTCTGGTTTTCTTATTTCTGGTTGCTATGTACAAATCTGTAATATTTGCATTAAATATACCAAACTGATGCTTTTAAATTAAAGTATACATGCCGTACAATATTTTTCAGAATTATTTTACTCCATTCGCATGCACTTTTCTATGCTAAAACATCACTATAATATATATTTGTCCCTTTAAGGGTGCAATCAACAGTTTTTTTCTATGACGTCACATTTTTAGGGACCATGCATTTTCTATGACGTCACATTTTTAGGGACCATGCATAAGTGACCCTTAGTGGTGGACTGATTAATAAAGATACTTGTATAAAACTTGATATCACTGGAATCAGAATGTTCTCTAGTTTATAATGAAATAAAAATAATGTGTACTTTTAATATATTAAAAACATTCCATCCAATGAACATGGGGGAAAAAAGCTCTAATTTTGACAGAAAAAACTTGAAACCAGGTCATGTGCACAGACATGAAGACATGATCCATGCACATTTTTCATAATCAAAACTGTATGAAATTTGTAGGTTTTTACCTGGCCTTTCAAAAAAATCTTGTTTCAGGGTACGGTTTCCTGCTCCGAAAAGAGCTACAGTGGCTGCAAATAAGTTTTCAATTTTCACTGCCAAAAATACAGGATGTTTAAAAAGTTGTCTCCCCTCAAAACATGTAAAGTTAATTTAATTTTTAAAAATATTTCAATCATTCAACCTGTTTTAATTGAAAGCTAATTAACTATTTTTTACAATCAAACACAAAAAACATGATACTTTTGCACCAATTGAGTTAATAAACAGGGGTTTCCCTCCATGGTTACTTTTAGTCAGGGAATAACCCCTAGTTTTTTATACGAAACTGTTTATAGCACCCTTAAGGCAAAACTTTATATTCAATATATTAAAATTTCTTAGCTTTTCTGAATCTCTACACTATACCGATTAAAATGATGTCTTACTTTAAGGATTGTGACCACGAATAGTGATAATACAGCTCTTTTCTCATGTCGCGTAGTACTGACATATTGGCCAGTGGCAAACAGTTAAACCAGCTAATTCCAAACATTTCCTGTATCTCATTTTCATCAGTTTTACAAAGAAAATAATTCATAAAATAGGGTTTCTTTTGAATAAATAGAATAAAAACTATGAAATAAGCATGACTAAAGTTACTTGAAATATATTTTGTCCCTAGTATTATGTGAACTAAGTTATAGCTGAGTTGAGAAAAATATGGAAAAGGTGTTTTTCTTAGGAATGGCACATGTACCTTTAAGACTATAAAAAGCACCAAATATATAATATAATGAATTAAGATTTATGTCACACTGATCAGTAGTAAAGGTCAAAGTAGAAAATATCTACACTTTAAATGTGCAACCTATGGTTTCAAATATATGAGAGATTAAATAAAATATCATGACGTCGCAAAAAGATGCAAAAAACTTCAATATTCGCGCAGAGTCTGGTTTTCTTATTTCTGGTTGCTATGTACAAATCTGTAATATTTGCATTAAATATACCAAACTGATGCTTTTAAATTAAAGTATACATGCCGTACAATATTTTTCAGAATTATTTTACTCCATTCGCATGCACTTTTCTATGCTAAAACATCACTATAATATATATTTGTCCCTTTAAGGGTGCAATCAACAGTTTTTTTCTATGACGTCACATTTTTAGGGACCATGCATAAGTGACCCTTAGTGGTGGACTGATAAATAAAGATACTTGTATAAAACTTGATATCACTGGAATCAGAATGTTCTCTAGTTTATAATGAAATAAAAATAATGTGTACTTTTAATATATTAAAAACATTCCATCCAATGAACATGGGGGAAAAAAGCTCTAATTTTGACAGAAAAAACTTGAAACCAGGTCATGTGCACAGACATGAAGACATGATCCATGCACATTTTTCATAATCAAAACTGTATGAAATTTGTAGGTTTTTACCTGGCCTTTCAAAAAAATCTTGTTTCAGGGTACGGTTTCCTGCTCCGAAAAGAGCTACAGTGGCTGCAAATAAGTTTTCAATTTTCACTGCCAAAAAAACAGGATGTTTACAAAGTTGTCTCCCCTCAAAACATGTAAAGTTAATTTAATTTTTAAAAATATTTCAATCATTCAACCTGTTTTAATTGAAAGCTAATTAACTATTTTTTACAATCAAACACAAAAAACATGATACTTTTGCACCAATTGAGTTAATAAACAGGGGTTTCCCTCCATGGTTATTTTTAGTCAGGGAATAACCCCTAGTTTTTTTTATACGAAACTGTTTATAGCACCCTTAAGGCAAAACTTTATATTCAATATATTAAAATTTCTTAGCTTTTCTGAATCTGTACACTATACCGATTAAAATGATGTCTTACTTTAAGGATTGTGACCACGAATAGTGATAATACAGCTCTTTTCTCATGTCGCGTAGTACTGACATATTGGCCAGTGGCAAACAGTTAAACCAGCTAATTCCAAACATTTCCTGTATCTCATTTTCATCAGTTTTACAAAGAAAATAATTCATAAAATAGGGTTTCTTTTGAATAAATAGAATTAAAACTATGAAATAAGCATGACTAAAGTTACTTGAAATATATTTTGTCCCTAGTATTATGTGAACTAAGTTATAGCTGAGTTTAGAAAAATATGGAAAAAGTGTTTTTCTTAGGAATGGCACATGTACCTTTAAGACTATAAAAAGTACCAAATATATAATATAATGAATTAAGATTTATGTCACACTGATCAGTAGTAAAGGTCAAAGTAGAAAATATCTACACTTTAAATGTGCAACCTATGGTTTCAAATATATGAGAGATTAAATAAAATATCATGACGTCGCAAAAAGATGCAAAAAACTTCAATATTCGCGCAGAGTCTGGTTTTCTTATTTCTGGTTGCTATGTACAAATCTGTAATATTTGCATTAAATATACCAAACTGATGGTTTTGAATTAAAGTATACATGCCGTACAATATTTTTCAGAATTATTTTACTCCATTCGCATGCACTTTTCTATGCTAAAACATCACTATAATATATATTTGTCCCTTTAAGGGTGCAATCAACAGTTTTTTTCTATGACGTCACATTTTTAGGGACCATGCATAAGTGACCCTTAGTGGTGGACTGATTAATAAAGATACTTGTATAAAACTTGATATCACTGGAATCAGAATGTTCTCTAGTTTATAATGAAATAAAAATAATGTGTACTTTTAATATATTAAAAACATTCCATCCAATGAACATGGGGGAAAAAAGCTCTAATTTTGACAGAAACAACTTGAAACCAGGTCATGTGCACAGACATGAAGACATGATCCATGCACATTTTTCATAATCAAAACTGTATGAAATTTGTAGGTTTTTACCTGGCCTTTCAAAAAAATCTTGTTTCAGGGTACGGTTTCCTGCTCCGAAAAGAGCTACAGTGGCTGCAAATAAGTTTTCAATTTTCACTGCCAAAAAAACAGGATGTTTACAAAGTTGTCTCCCCTCAAAACATGTAAAGTTAATTTATTTTTTAAAAATATTTCAATCATTCAACCTGTTTTAATTGAAAGCTAATTAACTATTTTTTACAATCAAACACAAAAAACATGATACTTTTGCACCAATTGAGTTAATAAACAGGGGTTTCCCTCCATGGTTACTTTTAGTCAGGGAATAACCCCTAGTTTTTTATACGAAACTGTTTATAGCACCCTTAAGGCAAAACTTTATATTCAATATATTAAAATTTCTTAGCTTTTCTGAATCTGTACACTATACCGATTAAAATGATTTTAAGGATTGTGACCACGAATAGTGATAATACAGCTCTTTTCTCATGTCGCGTAGTACTGACATATTGGCCAGTGGCAAACAGTTAAACCAGCTAATTCCAAACATTTCCTGTATCTCATTTTCATCAGTTTTACAAAGAAAATAATTCATAAAATAGGGTTTCTTTTGAATAAATAGAATAAAAACTATGAAATAAGCATGACTAAAGTTACTTGAAATATATTTTGTCCCTAGTATTATGTGAACTAAGTTATAGCTGAGTTGAGAAAAATATGGAAAAGGTGTTTTTCTTAGGAATGGCACATGTACCTTTAAGACTATAAAAAGTACCAAATATATAATATAATGAATTAAGATTTATGTCACACTGATCAGTAGTAAAGGTCAAAGTAGAAAATATCTACACTTTAAATGTGCAACCTATGGTTTCAAATATATGAGAGATTAAATAAAATATCATGACGTCGCAAAAAGATGCAAAAAACTTCAATATTCGCGCAGAGTCTGGTTTTCTTATTTCTGGTTGCTATGTACAAATCTGTAATATTTGCATTAAATATAACAAACTGATGCTTTTAAATTAAAGTATACATGCCGTACAATATTTTTCAGAATTATTTTACTCCATTCGCATGCACTTTTCTATGCTAAAACATCACTATAATATATATTTGTCCCTTTAAGGGTGCAATCAACAGTTTTTTTCTATGACGTCACATTTTTAGGGACCATGCATAAGTGACCCTTAGTGGTGGACTGATAAATAAAGATACTTGTATAAAACTTGATATCACTGGAATCAGAATGTTCTCTAGTTTATAATGAAATAAAAATAATGTGTACTTTTAATATATTAAAAACATTCCATCCAATGAACATGGGGGAAAAAAGCTCTAATTTTGACAGAAAAAACTTGAAACCAGGTCATGTGCACAGACATGAAGACATGATCCATGCACATTTTTCATAATCAAAACTGTATGAAATTTGTAGGTTTTTACCTGGCCTTTCAAAAAAATCTTGTTTCAGGGTACGGGTGCTGCTCCGAAAAGAGCTACAGTGGCTGCAAATAAGTTTTCAATTTTCACTGCCAAAAAAACAGGATGTTTACAAAGTTGTCTCCCCTCAAAACATGTAAAGTTAATTTAATTTTTAAAAATATTTCAATCATTCAACCTGTTTTAATTGAAAGCTAATTAACTATTTTTTACAATCAAACACAAAAAACATGATACTTTTGCACCAATTGAGTTAATAAACGGGGGTTTCCCTCCATGGTTATTTTTAGTCAGGGAATAACCCCTAGTTTTTTATACGAAACTGTTTATAGCACCCTTAAGGCAAAACTTTATATTCAATATATTAAAATTTCTTAGCTTTTCTGAATCTGTACACTATACCGATTAAAATGATGTCTTACTTTAAGGATTGTGACCCACGAATAGTGATAATACAGCTCTTTTCTCATGTCGCGTAGTACTGACATATTGGCCAGTGGCAAACAGTTAAACCAGCTAATTCCAAACATTTCCTGTATCTCATTTTCATCAGTTTTACAAAGAAAATAATTCATAAAATAGGGTTTCTTTTGAATAAATAGAATAAAAACTATGAAATAAGCATGACTAAAGTTACTTGAAATATATTTTGTCCCTAGTATTATGTGAACTAAGTTATAGCTGAGTTGAGAAAAATATGGAAAAAGTGTTTTTCTTAGGAATGGCACATGTACCTTTAAGACTATAAAAAGTACCAAATATATAATATAATGAATTAAGATTTATGTCACACTGATCAGTAGTAAAGGTCAAAGTAGAAAATATCTACACTTTAAATGTGCAACCTATGGTTTCAAATATATGAGAGATTAAATAAAATATCATGACGTCGCAAAAAGATGCAAAAAACTTCAATATTCGCGCAGAGTCTGGTTTTCTTATTTCTGGTTGCTATGTACAAATCTGTAATATTTGCATTAAATATACCAAACTGATGCTTTTAAATTAAAGTATACATGCCGTACAATATTTTTCAGAATTATTTTACTCCATTCGCATGCACTTTTCTATGCTAAAACATCACTATAATATATATTTGTCCCTTTAAGGGTGCAATCAACAGTTTTTTTCTATGACGTCACATTTTTAGGGACCATGCATAAGTGACCCTTAGTGGTGGACTGATTAATAAAGATACTTGTATAAAACTTGATATCACTGGAATCAGAATGTTCTCTAGTTTATAATGAAATAAAAATAATGTGTACTTTTAATATATTAAAAACATTCCATCCAATGAACATGGGGGAAAAAAGCTCTAATTTTGACAGAAAAAACTTGAAACCAGGTCATGTGCACAGACATGAAGACATGATACATGCACATTTTTCATAATCAAAACTGTATGAAATTTGTATGTTTTTACCTGGCCTTTCAAAAAAATCTTGTTTCAGGGTACGGTTTCCTGCTCCGAAAAGAGCTACAGTGGCTGCAAATAAGTTTTCAATTTTCACTGCCAAAAAAACAGGATGTTTACAAAGTTGTCTCCCCTCAAAACATGTAAAGTTAATTTAATTTTTAAAAATATTTCAATCATTCAACCTGTTTTAATTGAAAGCTAATTAACTAATTTTTACAATCAAACACAAAAAACATGATACTTTTGCACCAATTGAGTTAATAAACAGGGGTTTCCCTCCATGGTTATTTTTAGTCAGGGAATAACCCCTAGTTTTTTATACGAAACTGTTTATAGCACCCTTAAGGCAAAACTTTATATTCAATATATTAAAATTTCTTAGCTTTTCTGAATCTGTACACTATACCGATTAAAATGATGTCTTACTTTAAGGATTGTGACCACGAATAGTGATAATACAGCTCTTTTCTCATGTCGCGTAGTACTGACATATTGGCCAGTGGCAAACAGTTAAACCAGCTAATTCCAAACATTTCCTGTATCTCATTTTCATCAGTTTTACAAAGAAAATAATTCATAAAATAGGGTTTCTTTTGAATAAATGGAATAAAAACTATGAAATAAGCATGACTAAAGTTACTTGAAATATATTTTGTCCCTAGTATTATGTGAACTAAGTTATAGCTGAGTTGAGAAAAATATGGAAAAAGTGTTTTTCTTAGGAATGGCACATGTACCTTTAAGACTATAAAAAGTACCAAATATATAATATAATGAATTAAGATTTATGTCACACTGATCAGTAGTAAAGGTCAAAGTAGAAAATATCTACACTTTAAATGTGCAACCTATGGTTTCAAATATATGAGAGATTAAATAAAATATCATGACGTCGCAAAAAGATGCAAAAAACTGCAATATTCGCGCAGAGTCTGGTTTTCTTATTTCTGGTTGCTATGTACAAATCTGTAATATTTGCATTAAATATACCAAACTGATGCTTTTAAATTAAAGTATACATGCCGTACAATATTTTTCAGAATTATTTTACTCATTTCGCATGCACTTTTCTATGCTAAAACATCACTATAATATATATTTGTCCCTTTAAGGGTGCAATCAACAGTTTTTTTCTATGACGTCACATTTTTAGGGACCATGCATAAGTGACCCTTAGTGGTGGACTGATTAATAAAGATACTTGTATAAAACTTGATATCACTGGAATCAGAATGTTCTCTAGTTTATAATGAAATAAAAATAATGTGTACTTTTAATATATTAAAAACATTCCATCCAATGAACATGGGGGAAAAAAGCTCTAATTTTGACAGAAAAAACTTGAAACCAGGTCATGTGCACAGACATGAAGACATGATCCATGCACATTTTTCATAATCAAAACTGTATGAAATTTGTAGGTTTTTACCTGGCCTTTCAAAAAAATCTTGTTTCAGGGTACGGTTTCCTGCTCCGAAAAGAGCTACAGTGGCTGCAAATAAGTTTTCAATTTTCACTGCCAAAAAAACAGGATGTTTACAAAGTTGTCTCCCCTCAAAACATGTAAAGTTAATTTAATTTTTAAAAATATTTCAATCATTCAACCTGTTTTAATTGAAAGCTAATTAACTAATTTTTACAATCAAACACAAAAAACATGATACTTTTGCACCAATTGAGTTAATAAACAGGGGTTTCCCTCCATGGTTATTTTTAGTCAGGGAATAACCCCTAGTTTTTTATACGAAACTGTTTATAGCACCCTTAAGGCAAAACTTTATATTCAATATATTAAAATTTCTTAGCTTTTCTGAATCTGTACACTATACCGATTAAAATGATGTCTTACTTTAAGGATTGTGACCACGAATAGTGATAATACAGCTCTTTTCTCATGTCGCGTAGTACTGACATATTGGCCAGTGGCAAACAGTTAAACCAGCTAATTCCAAACATTTCCTGTATCTCATTTTCATCAGTTTTACAAAGAAAATAATTCATAAAATAGGGTTTCTTTTGAATAAATAGAATAAAAACTATGAAATAAGCATGACTAAAGTTACTTGAAATATATTTTGTCCCTAGTATTATGTGAACTAAGTTATAGCTGAGTTGAGAAAAATATGGAAAAAGTGTTTTTCTTAGGAATGGCACATGTACCTTTAAGACTATAAAAAGTACCAAATATATAATATAATGAATTAAGATTTATGTATCACTGATCAGTAGTAAAGGTCAAAGTAGAAAATATCTACACTTTAAATGTGCAACCTATGGTTTCAAATATATGAGAGATTAAATAAAATATCATGACGTCGCAAAAAGATGCAAAAAACTGCAATATTCGCGCAGAGTCTGGTTTTCTTATTTCTGGTTGCTATGTACAAATCTGTAATATTTGCATTAAATATACCAAACTGATGCTTTTAAATTAAAGTATACATGCCGTACAATATTTTTCAGAATTATTTTACTCCATTCGCATGCACTTTTCTATGCTAAAACATCACTATAATATATATTTGTCCCTTTAAGGGTGCAATCAACAGTTTTTTTTCTATGACGTCACATTTTTAGGGACCATGCATAAGTGACCCTTAGTGGTGGACTGATTAATAAAGATACTTGTATAAAACTTGATATCACTGGAATCAGAATGTTCTCTAGTTTATAATGAAATAAAAATAATGTGTACTTTTAATATATTAAAAACATTCCATCCAATGAACATGGGGGAAAAAAGCTCTAATTTTGACAGAAAAAACTTGAAACCAGGTCATGTGCACAGACATGAAGACATGATCCATGCACATTTTTCATAATCAAAACTGTATGAAATTTGTAGGTTTTTACCTGGCCTTTCAAAAAAATCTTGTTTCAGGGTACGGTTTCCTGCTCCGAAAAGAGCTACAGTGGCTGCAAATAAGTTTTCAATTTTCACTGCCAAAAATACAGGATGTTTACAAAGTTGTCTCCCCTCAAAACATGTAAAGTTAATTTAATTTTTAAAAATATTTCAATCATTCAACCTGTTTTAATTGAAAGCTAATTAACTAATTTTTACAATCAAACACAAAAAACATGATACTTTTGCACCAATTGAGTTAATAAACAGGGGTTTCCCTCCATGGTTATTTTTAGTCAGGGAATAACCCCTAGTTTTTTATACGAAACTGTTTATAGCACCCTTAAGGCAAAACTTTATATTCAATATATTAAAATTTCTTAGCTTTTCTGAATCTGTACACTATACCGATTAAAATGATGTCTTACTTTAAGGATTGTGACCACGAATAGTGATAATACAGCTCTTTTCTCATGTCGCGTAGTACTGACATATTGGCCAGTGGCAAACAGTTAAACCAGCTAATTCCAAACATTTCCTGTACATGTATCTCATTTTCATCAGTTTTACAAAGAAAATAATTCATAAAATAGGGTTTCTTTTGAATAAATAGAATAAAAACTATGAAATAAGCATGACTAAAGTTACTTGAAATATATTTTGTCCCTAGTATTATGTGAACTAAGTTATAGCTGAGTTGAGAAAAATATGGAAAAAGTGTTTTTCTTAGGAATGGCACATGTACCTTTAAGACTATAAAAAGTACCAAATATATAATATAATGAATTAAGATTTATGTCACACTGATCAGTAGTAAAGGTCAAAGTAGAAAATATCTACACTTTAAATGTGCAACCTATGGTTTCAAATATATGAGAGATTAAATAAAATATCATGACGTCGCAAAAAGATGCAAAAAACTTCAATATTCGCGCAGAGTCTGGTTTTTCTTATTTCTGGTTGCTATGTACAAATCTGTAATATTTGCATTAAATATACCAAACTGATGCTTTTAAATTTAAGTATACATGCCGTACAATATTTTTCAGAATTATTTTACTCCATTCGCATGCACTTTTCTATGCTAAAACATCACTATAATATATATTTGTCCCTTTAAGGGTGCAATCAACAGTTTTTTTCTATGACGTCACATTTTTAGGGACCATGCATAAGTGACCCTTAGTGGTGGACTGATTAATAAAGATACTTGTATAAAACTTGATATCACTGGAATCAGAATGTTCTCTAGTTTATAATGAAATAAAAATAATGTGTACTTTTAATATATTAAAAACATTCCATCCAATGAACATGGGGGAAAAAAGCTCTAATTTTGACAGAAAAAACTTGAAACCAGGTCATGTGCACAGACATGAAGACATGATCCATGCACATTTTTCATAATCAAAACTGTATGAAATTTGTAGGTTTTTACCTGGCCTTTCAAAAAAATCTTGTTTCAGGGTACGGTTTCCTGCTCCGAAAAGAGCTACAGTGGCTGCAAATAAGTTTTCAATTTTCACTGGCAAAAAAACAGGATGTTTACAAAGTTGTCTCCCCTCAAAACATGTAAAGTTAATTTAATTTTTAAAAATATTTCAATCATTCAACCTGTTTTAATTGAAAGCTAATTAACTAATTTTTACAATCAAACACAAAAAACATGATACTTTTGCACCAATTGAGTTAATAAACAGGGGTTTCCCTCCATGGTTATTTTTAGTCAGGGAATAACCCCTAGTTTTTTATACGAAACTGTTTATAGCACCCTTAAGGCAAAACTTTATATTCAATATATTAAAATTTTTTAGCTTTTCTGAATCTGTACACTATACCGATTAAAATGATGTCTTACTTTAAGGATTGTGACCACGAATAGTGATAATACAGCTCTTTTCTCATGTCGCGTAGTACTGACATATTGGCCAGTGGCAAACAGTTAAACCAGCTAATTCCAAACATTTCCTGTATCTCATTTTCATCAGTTTTACAAAGAAAATAATTCATAAAATAGGGTTTCTTTTGAATAAATAGAATAAAAACTATGAAATAAGCATGACTAAAGTTACTTGAAATATATTTTGTCCCTAGTATTATGTGAACTAAGTTATAGCTGAGTTGAGAAAAATATGGAAAAAGTGTTTTTCTTAGGAATGGCACATGTACCTTTAAGACTATAAAAAGTACCAAATATATAATATAATGAATTAAGATTTATGTCACACTGATCAGTAGTAAAGGTCAAAGTAGAAAATATCTACACTTTAAATGTGCAACCTATGGTTTCAAATATATGAGAGATTAAATAAAATATCATGACGTCGCAAAAAGATGCAAAAAACTGCAATATTCGCGCAGAGTCTGGTTTTCTTATTTCTGGTTGCTATGTACAAATCTGTAATATTTGCATTAAATATACCAAACTGATGCTTTTAAATTAAAGTATACATGCCGTACAATATTTTTCAGAATTATTTTACTCATTTCGCATGCACTTTTCTATGCTAAAACATCACTATAATATATATTTGTCCCTTTAAGGGTGCAATCAACAGTTTTTTTCTATGACGTCACATTTTTAGGGACCATGCATAAGTGACCCTTAGTGGTGGACTGATTAATAAAGATACTTGTATAAAACTTGATATCACTGGAATCAGAATGTTCTCTAGTTTATAATGAAATAAAAATAATGTGTACTTTTAATATATTAAAAACATTCCATCCAATGAACATGGGGGAAAAAAGCTCTAATTTTGACAGAAAAAACTTGAAACCAGGTCATGTGCACAGACATGAAGACATGATCCATGCACATTTTTCATAATCAAAACTGTATGAAATTTGTAGGTTTTTACCTGGCCTTTCAAAAAAATCTTGTTTCAGGGTACGGTTTCCTGCTCCGAAAAGAGCTACAGTGGCTGCAAATAAGTTTTCAATTTTCACTGCCAAAAAAACAGGATGTTTACAAAGTTGTCTCCCCTCAAAACATGTAAAGTTAATTTAATTTTTAAAAATATTTCAATCATTCAACCTGTTTTAATTGAAAGCTAATTAACTAATTTTTACAATCAAACACAAAAAACATGATACTTTTGCACCAATTGAGTTAATAAACAGGGGTTTCCCTCCATGGTTATTTTTAGTCAGGGAATAACCCCTAGTTTTTTATACGAAACTGTTTATAGCACCCTTAAGGCAAAACTTTATATTCAATATATTAAAATTTTTTAGCTTTTCTGAATCTGTACACTATACCGATTAAAATGATGTCTTACTTTAAGGATTGTGACCACGAATAGTGATAATACAGCTCTTTTCTCATGTCGCGTAGTACTGACATATTGGCCAGTGGCAAACAGTTAAACCAGCTAATTCCAAACATTTCCTGTATCTCATTTTCATCAGTTTTACAAAGAAAATAATTCATAAAATAGGGTTTCTTTTGAATAAATAGAATAAAAACTATGAAATAAGCATGACTAAAGTTACTTGAAATATATTTTGTCCCTAGTATTATGTGAACTAAGTTATAGCTGAGTTGAGAAAAATATGGAAAAAGTGTTTTTCTTAGGAATGGCACATGTACCTTTAAGACTATAAAAAGTACCAAATATATAATATAATGAATTAAGATTTATGTCACACTGATCAGTAGTAAAGGTCAAAGTAGAAAATATCTACACTTTAAATGTGCAACCTATGGTTTCAAATATATGAGAGATTAAATAAAATATCATGACGTCGCAAAAAGATGCAAAAAACTGCAATATTCGCGCAGAGTCTGGTTTTCTTATTTCTGGTTGCTATGTACAAATCTGTAATATTTGCATTAAATATACCAAACTGATGCTTTTAAATTAAAGTATACATGCCGTACAATATTTTTCAGAATTATTTTACTCCATTCGCATGCACTTTTCTATGCTAAAACATCACTATAATATATATTTGTCCCTTTAAGGGTGCAATCAACAGTTTTTTTCTATGACGTCACATTTTTAGGGACCATGCATTTTCTATGACGTCACATTTTTAGGGACCATGCATAAGTGACCCTTAGTGGTGGACTGATTAATAAAGATACTTGTATAAAACTTGATATCACTGGAATCAGAATGTTCTCTAGTTTATAATGAAATAAAAATAATGTGTACTTTTAATATATTAAAAACATTCCATCCAATGAACATGGGGGAAAAAAGCTCTAATTTTGACAGAAAAAACTTGAAACCAGGTCATGTGCACAGACATGAAGACATGATCCATGCACATTTTTCATAATCAAAACTGTATGAAATTTGTAGGTTTTTACCTGGCCTTTCAAAAAAATCTTGTTTCAGGGTACGGTTTCCTGCTCCGAAAAGAGCTACAGTGGCTGCAAATAAGTTTTCAATTTTCACTGCCAAAAATACAGGATGTTTAAAAAGTTGTCTCCCCTCAAAACATGTAAAGTTAATTTAATTTTTAAAAATATTTCAATCATTCAACCTGTTTTAATTGAAAGCTAATTAACTATTTTTTACAATCAAACACAAAAAACATGATACTTTTGCACCAATTGAGTTAATAAACAGGGGTTTCCCTCCATGGTTACTTTTAGTCAGGGAATAACCCCTAGTTTTTTATACGAAACTGTTTATAGCACCCTTAAGGCAAAACTTTATATTCAATATATTAAAATTTCTTAGCTTTTCTGAATCTGTACACTATACCGATTAAAATGATGTCTTACTTTAAGGATTGTGACCACGAATAGTGATAATACAGCTCTTTTCTCATGTCGCGTAGTACTGACATATTGGCCAGTGGCAAACAGTTAAACCAGCTAATTCCAAACATTTCCTGTATCTCATTTTCATCAGTTTTACAAAGAAAATAATTCATAAAATAGGGTTTCTTTTGAATAAATAGAATAAAAACTATGAAATAAGCATGACTAAAGTTACTTGAAATATATTTTGTCCCTAGTATTATGTGAACTAAGTTATAGCTGAGTTGAGAAAAATATGGAAAAGGTGTTTTTCTTAGGAATGGCACATGTACCTTTAAGACTATAAAAAGTACCAAATATATAATATAATGAATTAAGATTTATGTCACACTGATCAGTAGTAAAGGTCAAAGTAGAAAATATCTACACTTTAAATGTGCAACCTATGGTTTCAAATATATGAGAGATTAAATAAAATATCATGACGTCGCAAAAAGATGCAAAAAACTTCAATATTCGCGCAGAGTCTGGTTTTCTTATTTCTGGTTGCTATGTACAAATCTGTAATATTTGCATTAAATATACCAAACTGATGCTTTTAAATTAAAGTATACATGCCGTACAATATTTTTCAGAATTATTTTACTCCATTCGCATGCACTTTTCTATGCTAAAACATCACTATAATATATATTTGTCCCTTTAAGGGTGCAATCAACAGTTTTTTTCTATGACGTCACATTTTTAGGGACCATGCATAAGTGACCCTTAGTGGTGGACTGATAAATAAAGATACTTGTATAAAACTTGATATCACTGGAATCAGAATGTTCTCTAGTTTATAATGAAATAAAAATAATGTGTACTTTTAATATATTAAAAACATTCCATCCAATGAACATGGGGGAAAAAAGCTCTAATTTTGACAGAAAAAACTTGAAACCAGGTCATGTGCACAGACATGAAGACATGATCCATGCACATTTTTCATAATCAAAACTGTATGAAATTTGTAGGTTTTTACCTGGCCTTTCAAAAAAATCTTGTTTCAGGGTACGGTTTCCTGCTCCGAAAAGAGCTACAGTGGCTGCAAATAAGTTTTCAATTTTCACTGCCAAAAAAACAGGATGTTTACAAAGTTGTCTCCCCTCAAAACATGTAAAGTTAATTTAATTTTTAAAAATATTTCAATCATTCAACCTGTTTTAATTGAAAGCTAATTAACTATTTTTTACAATCAAACACAAAAAACATGATACTTTTGCACCAATTGAGTTAATAAACAGGGGTTTCCCTCCATGGTTATTTTTAGTCAGGGAATAACCCCTAGTTTTTTTTATACGAAACTGTTTATAGCACCCTTAAGGCAAAACTTTATATTCAATATATTAAAATTTTTTAGCTTTTCTGAATCTGTACACTATACCGATTAAAATGATGTCTTACTTTAAGGATTGTGACCACGAATAGTGATAATACAGCTCTTTTCTCATGTCGCGTAGTACTGACATATTGGCCAGTGGCAAACAGTTAAACCAGCTAATTCCAAACATTTCCTGTATCTCATTTTCATCAGTTTTACAAAGAAAATAATTCATAAAATAGGGTTTCTTTTGAATAAATAGAATAAAAACTATGAAATAAGCATGACTAAAGTTACTTGAAATATATTTTGTCCCTAGTATTATGTGAACTAAGTTATAGCTGAGTTGAGAAAAATATGGAAAAAGTGTTTTTCTTAGGAATGGCACATGTACCTTTAAGACTATAAAAAGTACCAAATATATAATATAATGAATTAAGATTTATGTCACACTGATCAGTAGTAAAGGTCAAAGTAGAAAATATCTACACTTTAAATGTGCAACCTATGGTTTCAAATATATGAGAGATTAAATAAAATATCATGACGTCGCAAAAAGATGCAAAAAACTGCAATATTCGCGCAGAGTCTGGTTTTCTTATTTCTGGTTGCTATGTACAAATCTGTAATATTTGCATTAAATATACCAAACTGATGCTTTTAAATTAAAGTATACATGCCGTACAATATTTTTCAGAATTATTTTACTCATTTCGCATGCACTTTTCTATGCTAAAACATCACTATAATATATATTTGTCCCTTTAACATGTTTAAGGGTGCAATCAACAGTTTTTTTCTATGACGTCACATTTTTAGGGACCATGCATAAGTGACCCTTAGTGGTGGACTGATTAATAAAGATACTTGTATAAAACTTGATATCACTGGAATCAGAATGTTCTCTAGTTTATAATGAAATAAAAATAATGTGTACTTTTAATATATTAAAAACATTCCATCCAATGAACATGGGGGAAAAAAGCTCTAATTTTGACAGAAAAAACTTGAAACCAGGTCATGTGCACAGACATGAAGACATGATCCATGCACATTTTTCATAATCAAAACTGTATGAAATTTGTAGGTTTTTACCTGGCCTTTCAAAAAAATCTTGTTTCAGGGTACGGTTTCCTGCTCCGAAAAGAGCTACAGTGGCTGCAAATAAGTTTTCAATTTTCACTGCCAAAAAAACAGGATGTTTACAAAGTTGTCTCCCCTCAAAACATGTAAAGTTAATTTAATTTTTAAAAATATTTCAATCATTCAACCTGTTTTAATTGAAAGCTAATTAACTAATTTTTACAATCAAACACAAAAAACATGATACTTTTGCACCAATTGAGTTAATAAACAGGGGTTTCCCTCCATGGTTATTTTTAGTCAGGGAATAACCCCTAGTTTTTTATACGAAACTGTTTATAGCACCCTTAAGGCAAAACTTTATATTCAATATATTAAAATTTTTTAGCTTTTCTGAATCTGTACACTATACCGATTAAAATGATGTCTTACTTTAAGGATTGTGACCACGAATAGTGATAATACAGCTCTTTTCTCATGTCGCGTAGTACTGACATATTGGCCAGTGGCAAACAGTTAAACCAGCTAATTCCAAACATTTCCTGTATCTCATTTTCATCAGTTTTACAAAGAAAATAATTCATAAAATAGGGTTTCTTTTGAATAAATAGAATAAAAACTATGAAATAAGCATGACTAAAGTTACTTGAAATATATTTTGTCCCTAGTATTATGTGAACTAAGTTATAGCTGAGTTGAGAAAAATATGGAAAAAGTGTTTTTCTTAGGAATGGCACATGTACCTTTAAGACTATAAAAAGTACCAAATATATAATATAATGAATTAAGATTTATGTCACACTGATCAGTAGTAAAGGTCAAAGTAGAAAATATCTACACTTTAAATGTGCAACCTATGGTTTCAAATATATGAGAGATTAAATAAAATATCATGACGTCGCAAAAAGATGCAAAAAACTGCAATATTCGCGCAGAGTCTGGTTTTCTTATTTCTGGTTGCTATGTACAAATCTGTAATATTTGCATTAAATATACCAAACTGATGCTTTTAAATTAAAGTATACATGCCGTACAATATTTTTCAGAATTATTTTACTCATTTCGCATGCACTTTTCTATGCTAAAACATCACTATAATATATATTTGTCCCTTTAAGGGTGCAATCAACAGTTTTTTTCTATGACGTCACATTTTTAGGGACCATGCATAAGTGACCCTTAGTGGTGGACTGATTAATAAAGATACTTGTATAAAACTTGATATCACTGGAATCAGAATGTTCTCTAGTTTATAATGAAATAAAAATAATGTGTACTTTTAATATATTAAAAACATTCCATCCAATGAACATGGGGGAAAAAAGCTCTAATTTTGACAGAAAAAACTTGAAACCAGGTCATGTGCACAGACATGAAGACATGATCCATGCACATTTTTCATAATCAAAACTGTATGAAATTTGTAGGTTTTTACCTGGCCTTTCAAAAAAATCTTGTTTCAGGGTACGGTTTCCTGCTCCGAAAAGAGCTACAGTGGCTGCAAATAAGTTTTCAATTTTCACTGCCAAAAAAACAGGATGTTTACAAAGTTGTCTCCCCTCAAAACATGTAAAGTTAATTTAATTTTTAAAAATATTTCAATCATTCAACCTGTTTTAATTGAAAGCTAATTAACTAATTTTTACAATCAAACACAAAAAACATGATACTTTTGCACCAATTGAGTTAATAAACAGGGGTTTCCCTCCATGGTTATTTTTAGTCAGGGAATAACCCCTAGTTTTTTATACGAAACTGTTTATAGCACCCTTAAGGCAAAACTTTATATTCAATATATTAAAATTTCTTAGCTTTTCTGAATCTGTACACTATACCGATTAAAATGATGTCTTACTTTAAGGATTGTGACCACGAATAGTGATAATACAGCTCTTTTCTCATGTCGCGTAGTACTGACATATTGGCCAGTGGCAAACAGTTAAACCAGCTAATTCCAAACATTTCCTGTATCTCATTTTCATCAGTTTTACAAAGAAAATAATTCATAAAATAGGGTTTCTTTTGAATAAATAGAATAAAAACTATGAAATAAGCATGACTAAAGTTACTTGAAATATATTTTGTCCCTAGTATTATGTGAACTAAGTTATAGCTGAGTTGAGAAAAATATGGAAAAAGTGTTTTTCTTAGGAATGGCACATGTACCTTTAAGACTATAAAAAGTACCAAATATATAATATAATGAATTAAGATTTATGTCACACTGATCAGTAGTAAAGGTCAAAGTAGAAAATATCTACACTTTAAATGTGCAACCTATGGTTTCAAATATATGAGAGATTAAATAAAATATCATGACGTCGCAAAAAGATGCAAAAAACTGCAATATTCGCGCAGAGTCTGGTTTTCTTATTTCTGGTTGCTATGTACAAATCTGTAATATTTGCATTAAATATACCAAACTGATGCTTTTAAATTAAAGTATACATGCCGTACAATATTTTTCAGAATTATTTTACTCATTTCGCATGCACTTTTCTATGCTAAAACATCACTATAATATATATTTGTCCCTTTAAGGGTGCAATCAACAGTTTTTTTCTATGACGTCACATTTTTAGGGACCATGCATAAGTGACCCTTAGTGGTGGACTGATTAATAAAGATACTTGTATAAAACTTGATATCACTGGAATCAGAATGTTCTCTAGTTTATAATGAAATAAAAAAAATGTGTACTTTTAATATATTAAAAACATTCCATCCAATGAACATGGGGGAAAAAAGCTCTAATTTTGACAGAAAAAACTTGAAACCAGGTCATGTGCACAGACATGAAGACATGATCCATGCACATTTTTCATAATCAAAACTGTATGAAATTTGTAGGTTTTTACCTGGCCTTTCAAAAAAATCTTGTTTCAGGGTACGGTTTCCTGCTCCGAAAAGAGCTACAGTGGCTGCAAATAAGTTTTCAATTTTCACTGCCAAAAAAACAGGATGTTTACAAAGTTGTCTCCCCTCAAAACATGTAAAGTTAATTTAATTTTTAAAAATATTTCAATCATTCAACCTGTTTTAATTGAAAGCTAATTAACTAATTTTTACAATCAAACACAAAAAACATGATACTTTTGCACCAATTGAGTTAATAAACAGGGGTTTCCCTCCATGGTTATTTTTAGTCAGGGAATAACCCCTAGTTTTTTATACGAAACTGTTTATAGCACCCTTAAGGCAAAACTTTATATTCAATATATTAAAAATTTTTAGCTTTTCTGAATCTGTACACTATACCGATTAAAATGATGTCTTACTTTAAGGATTGTGACCACGAATAGTGATAATACAGCTCTTTTCTCATGTCGCGTAGTACTGACATATTGGCCAGTGGCAAACAGTTAAACCAGTTAATTCCAAACATTTCCTGTATCTCATTTTCATCAGTTTTACAAAGAAAATAATTCATAAAATAGGGTTTCTTTTGAATAAATAGAATAAAAACTATGAAATAAGCATGACTAAAGTTACTTGAAATATATTTTGTCCCTAGTATTATGTGAACTAAGTTATAGCTGAGTTGAGAAAAATATGGAAAAAGTGTTTTTCTTAGGAATGGCACATGTACCTTTAAGACTATAAAAAGTACCAAATATATAATATAATGAATTAAGATTTATGTCACACTGATCAGTAGTAAAGGTCAAAGTAGAAAATATCTACACTTTAAATGTGCAACCTATGGTTTCAAATATATGAGAGATTAAATAAAATATCATGACGTCGCAAAAAGATGCAAAAAACTTCAATATTCGCGCAGAGTCTGGTTTTTCTTATTTCTGGTTGCTATGTACAAATCTGTAATATTTGCATTAAATATACCAAACTGATGCTTTTAAATTTAAGTATACATGCCGTACAATATTTTTCAGAATTATTTTACTCCATTCGCATGCACTTTTCTATGCTAAAACATCACTATAATATATATTTGTCCCTTTAAGGGTGCAATCAACAGTTTTTTTCTATGACATCACATTTTTAGGGACCATGCATAAGTGACCCTTAGTGGTGGACTGATTAATAAAGATACTTGTATAAAACTTGATATCACTGGAATCAGAATGTTCTCTAGTTTATAATGAAATAAAAATAATGTGTACTTTTAATATATTAAAAACATTCCATCCAATGAACATGGGGGAAAAAAGCTCTAATTTTGACAGAAAAAACTTGAAACCAGGTCATGTGCACAGACATGAAGACATGATCCATGCACATTTTTCATAATCAAAACTGTATGAAATTTGTAGGTTTTTACCTGGCCTTTCAAAAAAATCTTGTTTCAGGGTACGGTTTCCTGCTCCGAAAAGGGCTACAGTGGCTGCAAATAAGTTTTCAATTTTCACTGCCAAAAAAACAGGATGTTTACAAAGTTGTCTCCCCTCAAAACATGTAAAGTTAATTTAATTTTTAAAAATATTTCAATCATTCAACCTGTTTTAATTGAAAGCTAATTAACTATTTTTTACAATCAAACACAAAAAACATGATACTTTTGCACCAATTGAGTTATTAAACAGGGGTTTCCCTCCATGGTTATTTTTAGTCAGGGAATAACCCCTAGTTTTTTTATACGAAACTGTTTATAGCACCCTTAAGGCAAAACTTTTTATTCAATATATTAAAATTTCTTAGCTTTTCTGAATCTGTACACTATACCGATTAAAATGATGTCTTACTTTAAGGATTGTGACCACGAATAGTGATAATACAGCTCTTTTATCATGTCGCGTAGTACTGACATATTGGCCAGTGGCAAACAGTTAAACCAGCTAATTCCAAACATTTCCTGTATCTCATTTTCATCAGTTTTACAAAGAAAATAATTCATAAAATAGGGTTTCTTTTGAATAAATAGAATAAAAACTATGAAATAAGCATGACTAAAGTTACTTGAAATATATTTTGTCCCTAGTATTATGTGAACTAAGTTATAGCTGAGTTGAGAAAAATATGGAAAAAGTGTTTTTCTTAGGAATGGCACATGTACCTTTAAGACTATAAAAAGTACCAAATATATAATATAATGAATTAAGATTTATGTCACACTGATCAGTAGTAAAGGTCAAAGTAGAAAATATCTACACTTTAAATGTGCAACCTATGGTTTCAAATATATGAGAGATTAAATAAAATATCATGACGTCGCAAAAAGATGCAAAAAACTTCAATATTCGCGCAGAGTCTGGTTTTTCTTATTTCTGGTTGCTATGTACAAATCTGTAATATTTGCATTAAATATACCAAACTGATGCTTTTAAATTAAAGTATACATGCCGTACAATATTTTTCAGAATTATTTTACTCCATTCGCATGCACTTTTCTATGCTAAAACATCACTATAATATATATTTGTCCCTTTAAGGCAAAACTTTATATTCAATATATTAAAATTTCTTAGCTTTTCTGAATCTGTACACTATACCGATAAAAATGATGTCTTACTTTAAGGATTGTGACCACGAATAGTGATAATACAGCTCTTTTCTCATGTCGCGTAGTACTGACATATTGGCCAGTGGCAAACAGTTAAACCAGCTAATTCCAAACATTTCCTGTATCTCATTTTCATCAGTTTTACAAAGAAAATAATTCATAAAATAGGGTTTCTTTTGAATAAATAGAATAAAAACTATGAAATAAGCATGACTAAAGTTACTTGAAATATATTTTGTCCCTAGTATTATGTGAACTAAGTTATAGCTGAGTTGAGAAAAATATGGAAAAAGTGTTTTTCTTAGGAATGGCACATGTACCTTTAAGACTATAAAAAGTACCAAATATATAATATAATGAATTAAGATTTATGTCACACTGATCAGTAGTAAAGGTCAAAGTAGAAAATATCTACACTTTAAATGTGCAACCTATGGTTTCAAATATATGAGAGATTAAATAAAATATCATGACGTCGCAAAAAGATGCAAAAAACTTCAATATTCGCGCAGAGTCTGGTTTTCTTATTTCTGGTTGCTATGTACAAATCTGTAATATTTGCATTAAATATACCAAACTGATGCTTTTAAATTAAAGTATACATGCCGTACAATATTTTTCAGAATTATTTTACTCCATTCGCATGCACTTTTCTATGCTAAAACATCACTATAATATATATTTGTCCCTTTAAGGGTGCAATCAACAGTTTTTTTCTATGACGTCACATTTTTAGGGACCATGCATAAGTGACCCTTAGTGGTGGACTGATTAATAAAGATACTTGTATAAAACTTGATATCACTGGAATCAGAATGTTCTCTAGTTTATAATGAAATAACAATTATGTGTACTTTTAATATATTAAAAACATTCCATCCAATGAACATGGGGGAAAAAAGCTCTAATTTTGACAGAAAAAACTTGAAACCAGGTCATGTGCACAGACATGAAGACATGATCCATGCACATTTTTCATAATCAAAACTGTATGAAATTTGTAGGTTTTTACCTGGCCTTTCAAAAAAATCTTGTTTCAGGGTACGGTTTCCTGCTCCGAAAAGAGCTACAGTGGCTGCAAATAAGTTTTCAATTTTCACTGCCAAAAAAACAGGATGTTTACAAAGTTGTCTCCCCTCAAAACATGTAAAGTTAATTTAATTTTTAAAAATATTTCAATCATTCAACCTGTTTTAATTGAAAGCTAATTAACTATTTTTTACAATCAAACACAAAAAACATGATACTTTTGCACCAATTGAGTTAATAAACAGGGGTTTCCCTCCATGGTTATTTTTAGTCAGGGAATAACCCCTAGTTTTTTATACGAAACTGTTTATAGCACCCTTAAGGCAAAACTTTATATTCAATATATTAAAATTTCTTAGCTTTTCTGAATCTGTACACTATACCGATTAAAATGATGTCTTACTTTAAGGATTGTGACCACGAATAGTGATAATACAGCTCTTTTCTCATGTCGCGTAGTACTGACATATTGGCCAGTGGCAAACAGTTAAACCAGCTAATTCCAAACATTTCCTGTATCTCATTTTCATCAGTTTTACAAAGAAAATAATTCATAAAATAGGGTTTCTTTTGAATAAATAGAATAAAAACTATGAAATAAGCATGACTAAAGTTACTTGAAATATATTTTGTCCCTAGTATTATGTGAACTAAGTTATAGCTGAGTTGAGAAAAATATGGAAAAAGTGTTTTTCTTAGGAATGGCACATGTACCTTTAAGACTATAAAAAGTACCAAATATATAACATAATGAATTAAGATTTATGTCACACTGATCAGTAGTAAAGGTCAAAGTAGAAAATATCTACACTTTAAATGTGCAACCTATGGTTTCAAATATATGAGAGATTAAATAAAATATCATGACGTCGCAAAAAGATGCAAAAAACTTCAATATTCGCGCAGAGTCTGGTTTTCTTATTTCTGGTTGCTATGTACAAATCTGTAATATTTGCATTAAATATACCAAACTGATGCTTTAAAATTAAAGTATACATGCCGTACAATATTTTTCAGAATTATTTTACACCATTCGCATGCACTTTTCTATGCTAAAACATCACTATAATATATATTTGTCCCTTTAAGGCAAAACTTTATATTCAATATATTAAAATTTCTTAGCTTTTCTGAATCTGTACACTATACCGATTAAAATGATGTCTTACTTTAAGGATTGTGACCACGAATAGTGATAATACAGCTCTTTTCTCATGGATCATGTCTTCATGTCTCTGCACATGACCTGGTTTCAAGTTTTTTCTGTCAAAATTAGAGCTTTTTTTCCCCATGTTCATTGGATGGAATGTTTTTATTATATTAAAAGTACACATTATTTTTATTTCATTATAAACTAGAGAACATTCTGATTCCAGTGATATCAAGTTTTATACAAGTATCTTTATTAATCAGTCCACCACTAAGGGTCACTTATGCATGGTCCCTAAAAATGTGACGTCATAGAAAAAAACTGTTGATTGCACCCTTAAAGGGACAAATATATATTATAGTGATGTTTTAGCATAGAAAGGTGCATGCGAATGGAGTAGAATAATTCTGAAAAATATTGTACGGCATGTATACTTTAATTTAAAAGCACCAGTTTGGTATATTTAATGCAAATATTACAGATTTGTACATAGCAACCAGAAATAAGAAAACCAGACTCTGCGCGAATATTGAAGTTTTTTGCATCTTTTTGCGACGTCATGATATTTTATTTAATCTCTCATATATTTGAAACCATAGGTTGCACATTTAAAGTGTAGATATTTTCTACTTTGACCTTTACTACTGATCAGTGTGACATAAATCTTAATTCATTATATTATATATTTGGTACTTTTTATAGTCTTAAAGGTACATGTGCCATTCCTAAGAAAAACACTTTTTCCATATTTTTCTCAACTCAGCTATAACTTAGTTCACATAATACTAGGGACAAAATATATTTCAAGTAACTTTAGTCATGCTTATTTCATAGTTTTTATTCTATTTATTCAAAAGAAACTCTATTTTATGAATTATTTTCTTTGTAAAACTGATGAAAATGAGATACAGGAAATGTTTGGAATTAGCTGGTTTAACTGTTTGCCACTGGCCAATATGTCAGTACTACGCGACATGAGAAAAGAGCTGTATTATCACTATTCGTGGTCACAATCCTTAAAGTAAGACATCATTTTAATCGGTATAGTGTACAGATTCAGAAAAGCTAAGAAATTTTAATATATTGAATATAAAGTTTTGCCTTAAGGGTGCTATAAACAGTTTCGTATAAAAAACTAGGGGTTATTCCCTGACTAAAAATAACCATGGAGGGAAACCCCTGTTTATTAACTCAATTGGTGCAAAAGTATCATGTTTTTTGTGTTTGATTGTAAAAAATAGTTAATTAGCTTTCAATTAAAACAGGTTGAATGATTGAAATATTTTTAAAAATTAAATTAACTTTACATGTTTTGAGGGGAGACAACTTTGTAAACATCCTGTTTTTTTGGCAGTGAAAATTGAAAACTTATTTGCAGCCACTGTAGCTCTTTTCGGAGCAGGAAACCGTACCCTGAAACAAGATTTTTTTGAAAGGCCAGGTAAAAACCTACAAATTTCATACAGTTTTGATTATGAAAAATGTGCATGGATCATGTCTTCATGTCTGTGCACATGACCTGGTTTCAAGTTTTTTCTGTCAAAATTAGAGCTTTTTTCCCCCATGTTCATTGGATGGAATGTTTTTAATATATTAAAAGTACACATTATTTTTATTTCATTATAAACTAGAGAACATTCTGATTCCAGTGATATCAAGTTTTATACAAGTATCTTTATTAATCAGTCCACCACTAAGGGTCACTTATGCATGGTCCCTAAAAATGTGACGTCATAGAAAAAAACTGTTGATTGCACCCTTAAAGGGACAAATATATATTATAGTGATGTTTTAGCATAGAAAAGTGCATGCGAATGGAGTAAAATAATTCTGAAAAATATTGTACGGCATGTATACTTTAATTTAAAAGCATCAGTTTGGTATATTTAATGCAAATATTACAGATTTGTACATAGCAACCAGAAATAAGAAAACCAGACTCTGCGCGAATATTGAAGTTTTTTGCATCTTTTTGCGACGTCATGATATTTTATTTAATCTCTCATATATTTGAAACCATAGGTTGCACATTTAAAGTGTAAATATTTTCTACTTTGACCTTTACTACTGATCAGTGTGACATAAATCTTAATTCATTATATTATATATTTGGTACTTTTTATAGTCTTAAAGGTACATGTGCCATTCCTAAGAAAAACACTTTTTCCATATTTTTCTCAACTCAGCTATAACTTAGTTCACATAATACTAGGGACAAAATATATTTCAAGTAACTTTAGTCATGCTTATTTCATAGTTTTTATTCTATTTATTCAAAAGAAACCCTATTTTATGAATTATTTTCTTTGTAAAACTGATGAAAATGAGATACAGGAAATGTTTGGAATTAGCTGGTTTAACTGTTTGCCACTGGCCAATATGTCAGTACTACGCGACATGAGAAAATAGCTGTATTATCACTATTCGTGGTCACAATCCTTAAAGTAAGACATTATTTTAATCGGTATAGTGTACAGATTCAGAAAAGCTAAGAAATTTTAATATATTGAATATAAAGTTTTGCCTTAAGGGTGCTATAAACAGTTTCGTATAAAAAAAAACTAGGGGTTATTCCCTGACTAAAAATAACCATGGAGGGAAACCCCTGTTTATTAACTCAATTGGTGCAAAAGTATCATGTTTTTGTGTTTGATTGTAAAAAATAGTTAATTAGCTTTCAATTAAAACAGGTTGAATGATTGAAATATTTTTAAAAATTAAATTAACTTTACATGTTTTGAGGGGAGACAACTTTGTAAACATCCTGTTTTTTTGGCAGTGAAAATTGAAAACTTATTTGCAGCCACTGTAGCTCTTTTCGGAGCAGGAAACCGTACCCTGAAACAAGATTTTTTTGAAAGGCCAGGTAAAAACCTACAAATTTCATACAGTTTTGATTATGAAAAATGTGCATGGATCATGTCTTCATGTCTGTGCACATGACCTGGTTTCAAGTTTTTTCTGTCAAAATTAGAGCTTTTTTTCCCCATGTTCATTGGATGGAATGTTTTTATTATATTAAAAGTACACATTATTTTTATTTCATTATAAACTAGAGAACATTCTGATTCCAGTGATATCAATTTTTATACAAGTATCTTTATTAATCAGTCCACCACTAAGGGTCACTTATGCATGGTCCCTAAAAATGTGACGTCATAGAAAAAAACTGTTGATTGCACCCTTAAAGGGACAAATATATATTATAGTGATGTTTTAGCATAGAAAGGTGCATGCGAATGGAGTAGAATAATTCTGAAAAATATTGTACGGCATGTATACTTTAATTTAAAAGCACCAGTTTGGTATATTTAATGCAAATATTACAGATTTGTACATAGCAACCAGAAATAAGAAAACCAGACTCTGCGCGAATATTGAAGTTTTTTGCATCTTTTTGCGACGTCATGATATTTTATTTAATCTCTCATATATTTGAAACCATAGGTTGCACATTTAAAGTGTAGATATTTTCTACTTTGACCTTTACTACTGATCAGTGTGACATAAATCTTAATTCATTATATTATATATTTGGTACTTTTTATAGTCTTAAAGGTACATGTGCCATTCCTAAGAAAAACACTTTTTCCATATTTTTCTCAACTCAGCTATAACTTAGTTCACATAATACTAGGGACAAAATATATTTCAAGTAACTTTAGTCATGCTTATTTCATAGTTTTTATTCTATTTATTCAAAAGAAACTCTATTTTATGAATTATTTTCTTTGTAAAACTGATGAAAATGAGATACAGGAAATGTTTGGAATTAGCTGGTTTAACTGTTTGCCACTGGCCAATATGTCAGTACTACGCGACATGAGAAAAGAGCTGTATTATCACTATTCGTGGTCACAATCCTTAAAGTAAGACATCATTTTAATCGGTATAGTGTACAGATTCAGAAAAGCTAAGAAATTTTAATATATTGAATATAAAGTTTTGCCTTAAGGGTGCTATAAACAGTTTCGTATAAAAAACTAGGGGTTATTCCCTGACTAAAAATAACCATGAAGGGAAACCCCTGTTTATTAACTCAATTGGTGCAAAAGTATCATGTTTTTTTTGTTTGATTGTAAAAAATAGTTAATTAGCTTTCAATTAAAACAGGTTGAATGATTGAAATATTTTTAAAAATTAAATTAACTTTACATGTTTTGAGGGGAGACAACTTTGTAAACATCCTGTTTTTTTGGCAGTGAAAATTGAAAACTTATTTGCAGCCACTGTAGCTCTTTTCGGAGCAGGAAACCGTACCCTGAAACAAGATTTTTTTGAAAGGCCAGGTAAAAACCTACAAATTTCATACAGTTTTGATTATGAAAAATGTGCATGGATCATGTCTTCATGTCTGTGCACATGACCTGGTTTCAAGTTTTTTCTGTCAAAATTAGAGCTTTTTCCCCCATGTTCATTGGATGGAATGTTTTTAATATATTAAAAGTACACATTATTGTTATTTCATTATAAACTAGAGAACATTCTGATTCCAGTGATATCAAGTTTTATACAAGTATCTTTATTAATCAGTCCACCACTAAGGGTCACTTATGCATGGTCCCTAAAAATGTGACGTCATAGAAAAAAACTGTTGATTGCACCCTTAAAGGGACAAATATATATTATAGTGATGTTTTAGCATAGAAAAGTGCATGCGAATGGAGTAAAATAATTCTGAAAAATATTGTACGGCATGTATACTTTAATTTAAAAGCATCAGTTTGGTATATTTAATGCAAATATTACAGATTTGTACATAGCAACCAGAAATAAGAAAACCAGACTCTGCGCGAATATTGAAGTTTTTTGCATCTTTTTGCGACGTCATGATATTTTATTTAATCTCTCATATATTTGAAACCATAGGTTGCACATTTAAAGTGTAGATATTTTCTACTTTGACCTTTACTACTGATCAGTGTGACATAAATCTTAATTCATTATATTATATATTTGGTACTTTTTATAGTCTTAAAGGTACATGTGCCATTCCTAAGAAAAACACTTTTTCCATATTTTTCTCAACTCAGCTATAACTTAGTTCACATAATACTAGGGACAAAATATATTTCAAGTAACTTTAGTCATGCTTATTTCATAGTTTTTATTCTATTTATTCAAAAGAAACCCTATTTTATGAATTATTTTCTTTGTAAAACTGATGAAAATGAGATACAGGAAATGTTTGGAATTAGCTGGTTTAACTGTTTGCCACTGGCCAATATGTCAGTACTACGCGACATGAGAAAAGAGCTGTATTATCACTATTCGTGGTCACAATCCTTAAAGTAAGACATCATTTTAATCGGTATAGTGTACAGATTCAGAAAAGCTAAGAAATTTTAATATATTGAATATAAAGTTTTGCCTTAAGGGTGCTATAAACAGTTTCGTATAAAAAACTAGGGGTTATTCCCTGACTAAAAATAACCATGGAGGGAAACCCCTGTTTATTAACTCTATTGGTGCAAAAGTATCATGTTTTTTGTGTTTGATTGTAAAAAATAGTTAATTAGCTTTCAATTAAAACAGGTTGAATGATTGAAATATTTTTAAAAATTAAATTAACTTTACATGTTTTGAGGGGAGACAACTTTGTAAACATCCTGTTTTTTTTGGCAGTGAAAATTGAAAACTTATTTGCAGCCACTGTAGCTCTTTTCGGAGCAGGAAACCGTACCCTGAAACAAGATTTTTTTGAAAGGCCAGGTAAAAACCTACAAATTTCATACAGTTTTGATTATGAAAAATGTGCATGGATTATGTCTTCATGTCTGTGCACATGACCTGGTTTCAAGTTTTTTCTGTCAAAATTAGAGCTTTTTTCCCCCATGTTCATTGGATGGAATGTTTTTAATATATTAAAAGTACACATTATTTTTATTTCATTATAAACTAGAGAACATTCTGATTCCAGTGATATCAATTTTTATACAAGTATCTTTATTAATCAGTCCACCACTAAGGGTCACTTATGCATGGTCCCTAAAAATGTGACGTCATAGAAAAAACTGTTGATTGCACCCTTAAAGGGACAACTATATATTATAGTGATGTTTTAGCATAGAAAAGTGCATGCGAATGGAGTAGAATAATTCTGAAAAATATTGTACGGCATGTATACTTTAATTTAAAAGCACCAGTTTGGTATATTTAATGCAAATATTACAGATTTGTACATAGCAACCAGAAATAAGAAAACCAGACTCTGCGCGAATATTGAAGTTTTTTGCATCTTTTTGCGACGTCATGATATTTTATTTAATCTCTCATATATTTGAAACCATAGGTTGCACATTTAAAGTGTAGATATTTTCTACTTTGACCTTTACTACTGATCAGTGTGACATAAATCTTAATTCATTATATTATATATTTGGTACTTTTTATAGTCTTAAAGGTACATGTGCCATTCCTAAGAAAAACACTTTTTCCATATTTTTCTCAACTCAGCTATAACTTAGTTCACATAATACTAGGGACAAAATATATTTCAAGTAACTTTAGTCATGCTTATTTCATAGTTTTTATTCTATTTATGCAAAAGAAACCCTATTTTATGAATTATTTTCTTTGTAAAACTGATGAAAATGAGATACAGGAAATGTTTGGAATTAGCTGGTTTAACTGTTTGCCACTGGCCAATATGTCAGTACTACGCGACATGAGAAAAGAGCTGTATTATCACTATTCGTGGTCACAATCCTTAAAGTAAGACATCATTTTAATCGGTATAGTGTACAGATTCAGAAAAGCTAAGAAATTTTAATATATTGAATATAAAGTTTTGCCTTAAGGGTGCTATAAACAGTTTCGTATACAAAACTAGGGGTTATTCCCTGACTAAAAATAACCATGGAGGGAAACCCCTGTTTATTAACTCAATTGGTGCAAAAGTATCATGTTTTTTGTGTTTGATTGTAAAAAATAGTTAATTAGCTTTCAATTAAAACAGGTTGAATGATTGAAATATTTTTAAAAATTAAATTAACTTTACATGTTTTGAGGGGAGACAACTTTGTAAACATCCTGTTTTTTTGGCAGTGAAAATTGAAAACTTATTTGCAGCCACTGTAGCTCTTTTCGGAGCAGGAAACCGTACCCTGAAACAAGATTTTTTTGAAAGGCCAGGTAAAAACCTACAAATTTCATACAGTTTTGATTATGAAAAATGTGCATGGATCATGTCTTCATGTCTGTGCACATGACCTGGTTTCAAGTTTTTTCTGTCAAAATTAGAGCTTTTTTCCCCCATGTTCATTGGATGGAATGTTTTTAATATAATAAAAGTACACATTATTGTTATTTCATTATAAACTAGAGAACATTCTGATTCCAGTGATATCAAGTTTTATACAAGTATCTTTATTAATCAGTCCACCACTAAGGGTCACTTATGCATGGTCCCTAAAAATGTGACGTCATAGAAAAAAACTGTTGATTGCACCCTTAAAGGGACAATTATATATTATAGTGATGTTTTAGCATAGAAAAGTGCATGCGAATGGAGTAATATAATTCTGAAAAATATTGTACGGCATGTATACTTTAATTTAAAAGCATCAGTTTGGTATATTTAATGCAAATATTACAGATTTGTACATAGCAACCAGAAATAAGAAAACCAGACTCTGCGCGAATATTGAAGTTTTTTGCATCTTTTTGCGACGTCATGATATTTTATTTAATCTCTCATATATTTGAAACCATAGGTTGCACATTTAAAGTGTAGATATTTTCTACTTTGACCTTTACTTCTGATCAGTGTGTCATAAATCTTAATTCATTATATTATATATTTGGTACTTTTTATAGTCTTAAAGGTACATGTGCCATTCCTAAGAAAAACACTTTTTCCATATTTTTCTCAACTCAGCTATGACTTAGTTCACATAATACTAGGGACAAAATATATTTCAAGTAACTTTAGTCATGCTTATTTCATAGTTTTTATTCTATTTATTCAAAAGAAACCCTATATTATGAATTATTTTCTTTGTAAAACTGATGAAAATGAGATACAGGAAATGTTTGGAATTAGCTGGTTTAACTGTTTGCCACTGGCCAATATGTCAGTACTACGTGACATGAGAAAAGAGCTGTATTATCACTATTCGTGGTCACAATCCTTAAAGTAAGACATCATTTTAATCGGTATAGTGTACAGATTCAGAAAAGCTAAGAAATTTTAATATATTGAATATAAAGTTTTGCCTTAAATGGACAAATATATATTATAGTGATGTTTTAGCATAGAAAAGTGCATGCGAATGGAGTAAAATAATTCTGAAAAATATTGTACGGCATGTATACTTTAATTTAAAAGCATCAGTTTGGTATATTTAATGCAAATATTACAGATTTGTACATAGCAACCAGAAATAAGAAAACCAGACTCTGCGCGAATATTGAAGTTTTTTGCATCTTTTTGCGACGTCATTATATTTTATTTAATCTCTCATATATTTGAAACCATAGGTTGCACATTTAAAGTGTAGATATTTTCTACTTTGACCTTTACTACTGATCAGTGTGACATAAATCTTAATTCATTATATTATATATTTGGTACTTTTTATAGTCTTAAAGGTACATATGCCATTCCTAAGAAAAACACTTTTTCCATATTTTTCTCAACTCAGCTATAACTTAGTTCACATAATACTAGGGACAAAATATATTTCAAGTAACTTTAGTCATGCTTATTTCATAGTTTTTATTCTATTTATTCAAAAGAAACCCTATTTTATGAATTATTTTCTTTGTAAAACTGATGAAAATGAGATACAGGAAATGTTTGGAATTAGCTGGTTTAACTGTTTGCCACTGGCCAATATGTCAGTACTACGCGACATGAGAAAAGAGCTGTATTATCACTATTCGTGGTCACAATCCTTAAAGTAAGACATCATTTTAATCGGTATAGTGTACAGATTCAGAAAAGCTAAGAAATTTTAATATATTGAATATAAAGTTTTGCCTTAAGGGTGCTATAAACAGTTTCGTATAAAAAACTAGGGGTTATTCCCTGACTAAAAATAACCATGGAGGGAAACCCCTGTTTATTAACTCAATTGGTGCAAAAGTATCATGTTTTTTGTGTTTGATTGTAAAAAATAGTTAATTAGCTTTCAATTAAAACAGGTTGAATGATTGAAATATTTTTAAAAATTAAATTAACTTTACATGTTTTGAGGGGAGACAACTTTGTAAACATCCTGTTTTTTTGGCAGTGAAAATTGAAAACTTATTTGCAGCCACTGTAGCTCTTTTCGGAGCAGGAAACCGTACCCTGAAACAAGATTTTTTTGAAAGGCCAGGTAAAAACCTACAAATTTCATACAGTTTTGATTATGAAAAATGTGCATGGATCATGTCTTCATGTCTGTGCACATGACCTGGTTTCAATTTTTTTCTGTCAAAATTAGACTTTTTTCCCCCATGTTCATTGGATGGAATGTTTTTAATATATTAAAAGTACACATTATTTTCATTTCATTATAAACTAGAGAACATTCTGATTCCAGTGATATCAAGTTTTATACAAGTATCTTTATTAATCAGTCCACCACTAAGGGTCACTTATGCATGGTCCCTAAAAATGTGACGTCATAGAAAAAAACTGTTGATTGCACCCTTAAAGGGACAAATATATATTATAGTGATGTTTTAGCATAGAAAAGTACATGCGAATGGAGTAAAATAATTCTGAAAAATATTGTACGGCATGTATACTTTAATTTAAAAGCATCAGTTTGGTATATTTAATGCAAATATTACAGATTTGTACATAGCAACCAGAAATAAGAAAACCAGACTCTGCGCGAATATTGAAGTTTTTTGCATCTTTTTGCGACGTCATGATATTTTATTTAATCTCTCATATATTTGAAACCATAGGTTGCACATTTAAAGTGTAGATATTTTCTACTTTGACCTTTACTACTGATCAGTGTGACATAAATCTTAATTCATTATATTATATATTTGGTACTTTTTATAGTCTTAAAGGTACATATGCCATTCCTAAGAAAAACACTTTTTCCATATTTTTCTCAACTCAGCTATAACTTAGTTCACATAATACTAGGGACAAAATATATTTCAAGTAACTTTAGTCATGCTTATTTCATAGTTTTTATTCTATTTATTCAAAAGAAACCCTATTTTATGAATTATTTTCTTTGTAAAACTGATGAAAATGAGATACAGGAAATGTTTGGAATTAGCTGGTTTAACTGTTTGCCACTGGCCAATATGTCAGTACTACGCGACATGAGAAAAGAGCTGTATTATCACTATTCGTGGTCACAATCCTTAAAGTAAGACATCATTTTAATCGGTATAGTGTACGGATTCAGAAAAGCTAAGAAATTTTAATATATTGAATATAAAGTTTTGCCTTAAGGGTGCTATAAACAGTTTCGTATAAAAAACTAGGGGTTATTCCCTGACTAAAAATAACCATGGAGGGAAACCCCTGTTTATTAACTCAATTGGTGCAAAAGTATCATGTTTTTTGTGTTTGATTGTAAAAAAATAGTTAATTAGCTTTCAATTAAAACAGGTTGAATGATTGAAATATTTTTAAAAATTGGATTAACTTTACATGTTTTGAGGGGAGACAACTTTGTAAACATCCTGTTTTTTTGGCAGTGAAAATTGAAAACTTATTTGCAGCCACTGTAGCTCTTTTCGGAGTAGGAAACCGTACCCTGAAACAAGATTTTTTTAAAAGGCCAGGTAAAAACCTACAAATTTCATACAGTTTTGATTATGAAAAATGTGCATGGATCATGTCTTCATGTCTGTGCACATGACCTGGTTTCAAGTTTTTTCTGTCAAAATTAGAGCTTTTTTCCCCCATGTTCATTGGATGGAATGTTTTTAATATATTAAAAGTACACATTATTTTTATTTCATTATAAACTAGAGAACATTCTGATTCCAGTGATATCAAGTTTTATACAAGTATCTTTATTAATCAGTCCACCACTAAGGGTCACTTATGCATGGTCCCTACAAATGTGACGTCATAGAAAAAAACTGTTGATTGCACCCTACGCAGTACAATGATTCGTGCAACCAGAAAGGCCGAGTTGTTCCGATTGTTAACGAGAGTGACGAAACTTTTCAGATGGGTCGTCTAGCAAGAGTTATCGTTCTTTGTCCCAAAACGATATGGTTCTACCATAAGTGCCAGCATAGCTGGCATACTACAAATGACATATCCTTAAGATTTAGAATGAGGTATGAAAAATTGGAAACAACACGTTAAAGAATTTAAAGCGTCCGAAGCGTTTTTTCTTGATTTACCTTCATCAGGAGCGCTCAAACCCAAACATTTGAAATCCGAAGCTGTATAAGTATCAAAAGACCCAGTGATGTAAAAGATGGAAACAAGACGTGTAATGATTTAGTGCGTCCGAAGCGCTTTTATAATTGATGTACCTTTATCAGGAACGCTCAATGCCAAACATGTGAAATCCGAGGATGTATAAGTACCTAAACCGTTGAAGAGCTACAGTATATGACAAAAAATACTTAAAATGAATATTCAAATTCATCTAAAGTCAACTTGCCTGAGTGAGTTGAAACCTTAGCTTTTAATAATTTCAAAATTTATAAACGGATTCATTTGTTAAATCATGTCAGTACCAAAGTACTGACTACTAAGCTGATGATACCCGCGGGAACTAATAGTCCACCACCAGAGGTATCAACCCAGGTATGTCTGTGAGTAGGGTTCGAAGGGTCGCAGCAGTCCATTCCATATTTCAAAATATCCATTTTGTTCTTAAAAAATTTTACGCGTATTAAAATTGTGATATGCTTTTCAATTAGACAACGCTCCATTTAAGACAAAATAAGACAGCAATTTAAAACTATAGGTCATCGCACGGCTTTCAACAATGAGCAAAGACAGCTAAAAAGGTCCCGAAATGACAATGTAAAACAATTCAAATGAGAAAGGTAAAGGCCTAATTTATGCAAGAAAATTCAACCAAAAAAAAGTACACATAAACAAACGACAACATGCACATATATACAGAATGTGGCGGGGTTAAATGTATTAGCGAAATCCCAACCCTACCTCTAACCTGGGACAGTTGTGTAACAGTACAACATAACAAACTAAATATGTTTTGGAATTAGGTCGTCCATACATTGTACTATGGAATATCTGTTAAAAATAGTTAGGAAAACCCACTAGTTGACCCTCCGAAACTAAATAAATAAATAAAGTTTAAAATTTCATACTGTATTTTGAATTTTTGTTCTTGTATGAATTTGAAAAAAAATGTTAGATTGACGAATTCAGAAATATGTGATATAATGTTTCATAAAAAAGTTTCGATGCCTTTTATAGCTGACTATGCTGTGTGGGCCTTGCTCATTGTTGAAGACCGTACGGTGACCCATTATTGCTTATTTCGGTGTCATTTGGTCTCTTGTGGAGGGGTGTCTCATTTGAAATCATAGAATCATATTCGAAACAGTGTGGTCCTGGTCATTGATTGACAACCGAAATTATCCCATTGACTGGGACAGATTAGATGAACGTTTGTCGGTAACGACTATTGCTCACTTCTTACTTATTAAACTGTGGGGTCACCAAAGGTTCTTAACGCCTTTAATGATAAAATAATTTGAAAAAATATTCAGGAATAATCTTTATGTTTTGATATATATTATTGATATAAATCAACACATCGAATTATTCCGAATTAGTTTTTCGAATTGCTTTATTTAGGTGTTGAGAACCTTTGGTGACCGGTATCAGGTCCGTTCGCGCCCAATATACTTTCGCACCCTACACGTTCGCACCTCGCACGTTCGCACCCAAGGTCCGTTCGCACTCTACACGTTCGCGCCCAATTTTAATTCAAATTCCAGTTGAATAATTAGAAAATCATGATTGTTGTTTTTAATTGCTTTGATGTAAATACTGAATGTATTTATAGCTTGGTATGAGTAAAAGATAATTATTTTAAATGAAAAACACAAAGGATAATTGTTCTTAACAGATTGGTCCCTTTGATCTGAAGCAATGAAATAAGGAAATATAGCAATACACTATTATATAAACCAAAACGTGATAAAATTTATTGAACGCAAAAAAAAACGTAGTCAGAATTTCACTTCATTTTGAAACAAGTCAATGAAACAAAGTTATAGGCAATACACTAAACAAAACATGATTAAGTGTTATTCAACACAAAATAAAACGTTGACAGAATCCCTTTTAATTAGAACGGAATATTATTTTTTTTAACAATACGCTCTAAAAACATGATTAAGATTCATTAAACACATAAAAAATGCTGTCTCGCTTTATTTTGAGACAATAAAATAAATTATACTTTTAAGAATACTACTTGCCAAAACTTGATTACAAAGTTATTAAACACAAAACCTGCAAGGACTTAAAATATATATACGTCCCTGACAAAACCAATTAAAATTGGGCGCGAACATGTAGGGTGCGAACGGACTTTGGGTGCGAACATGTGGGGTGCGAAAGTGAAAGGGGGCGAACATGAGTGGGTGCGAACGTGAATGGGCGCGAACGGACCCGGATTCTTGGTTACCCCACAGATTCAGTGTCTTTAACAAGTACAAAGTGAGCAGTGATTGTTATTGACAAACGTTCAGCTAATCTGTCCCAGTCAATGGGATAATTTAGGTTGTCAATCAATGGCCAGGACCTTTACTTTACTTTAGTCTGTACTGTTCCGCCTATATCAGACGACCCACTTTTCAGTGTGAATATCATACGTATATATATTGTCAGTTAATCCAATGCACTAGTATTGATTGTTTATACACATTAACCACCACCTCTATTTACACACGAGAATAAATACATCCCATGAATATATACATGACCGAAACTGGAGCGCAAGTCATTGGACTCTAAAATGTTCGTTGCTCCATTTCAAATTATCAATTGTCACATTTGCACACTTATTCATTAAGCTGTTTGATATTAATTTATTAGTACTACCTCAATAAATTCGATCGCACCTGATGTAACTTAAAACATAGTCCTCTAGTAATACATTCCACTTTAAAAACATCGCCTCTGGACAGAAAATGAAATACACTGCAGTCGATAATTAACTGTAAAGTGTTGATTTCGGAACTAAATAGTTCATCATAAAGTTTAGTAGTTACAACATCTTTAATAACAGTTTTTAGACTCTGTATAAAACTGTTTCTCACATTATCTAAACTACTGCATCTCAAGATAAAATGTAACCGGTTCTCATCCTCAGTTCCACATAGCGGACAGATTGCACTAATTTGTCGTTTACTAAATTTAGACTTATCACATTGAAGAGTATAAGTGTTACATGCTAACTTAGATTTGATACAGGCACGTAAGGTAGAGTAAGGTTCAGATCCACAAGTATTCCAAATAGAATGAATGCTTCCAAATTCAGCATCAGTATAGTTTAAAAGGTTTAAAGATGATTTTTCTGACGCTTCAGATTTTAGTTTAGTTATCCAGTAGTAGTTTACTAAGGAGTTAACCAGTTTTTTCCATTTTGACTTTGAAGGAGGGTTGACAAGTAGATCATGAGGTGACGGCAGATCATATAATTCTGTAATTGTAACTACTTTACGAAACCAGCTGTTTGATGACTCGGTTTTCATTGCAAGTTGACGGAATGCTAAGTCACGTTCGACAGAGTTATCATTATCAATAATGTTTCTAAAAATACCAAGGATTCTTTTGTGGATTTCTGCTTCAATAGGAATTTGTCCAATTAATAGTAGAACTGCAGCATTTGCTGTACGGTCCGGTAAATGTTGAATACGTTTTAAAAGTTTCACAAAATATATTGTAAGATTACTAATATCTGTTTTTGAAAGCAGTATGACCTCAAGTCCATATAAAAGCCTGGGAATCACGTAGCAGCGGATAAGATGAAGTGAAACCTTAGGGTTGACTCCATTTAGTCCATAAAGTCCAGCACCCATCAGTGAGTAGACGGTCTGTCTGGCTAGTTGAATGCGACCAGGGACAACTTCTTTAGTGCCTAAACGGGAAAGTTTATCACGTTTAATACCGAGATGAACTGCGTTTTCCGGAGAATCCAAAATTTCACCGTTAATAGACCAGTCGAAAAAGTCAGCACATCTATAGTTTAATACACATGATTTTTGACTACTAATAAGATAACGAAATTTATTAGCATGAACAGTTTGTAAATCTAACATAGACTGTATTTCGTATGGACAGTTTGAAACTAAGGTGACATCATCTGCGACTGTCGGAACTCCTACGTAGATTGAGCCAATATGAGAACCTAAACGATAGGTTTCGAGTGTAGTGAGAAGAGAGTTTATGAAAATCTTATAAGCAGTTGGGGACCAGACACCACCCTGTCGGACACCTTGAGATTCCAGGAATGTTCTGGACGTTTGTCCTTGCCATTTGATATTAGAGTTCAGCCCATTATACCAGTCCTTAAAGAGAAGCCAATTGTCACCACAAAGTCCAGCTTTATTCATTTCACGAAGAAGACCATCATGCCAAACTACATCGAAAGCACTTTTAGCATCAGTGAGTGCAATAATTAGTGGATTCCCATTCTCTTTAGCCTCAGTATGTAATTCAGTAAGAATAAGCGCAGCAACAAGCGGTATTTCACCTTGAGTAAAGCCTTTCTGTAACGGACTTTGTATATTGGAAATATTGTCCTTATTCCTGACAAGATGTAATTTTTCTGTTAATTTCCCAACGGGATTAGTAATAGTAATTTTCCTGTAGGAACCAGGATCCTCTTTCGGTTTCCCCTTTTTCTTGAAAACAGGACAAGCAAGTCCATTTTTAAATACAGTTGGAATAATATGATTTGAAAATGAGAATGTTATAATAGATGTTAAAACATAAGAGAGAGTTTTTCCACCAAATTTTAAATGTTCACAAGTTACTCTAGAGGCATCAGGTGCCTTTCCATTCTTAAGTGAATTAATAATTTGTACCACCTCCTTTTCTGAGACTGGGGCTAGAGTATCTCTATTATTAGTATAAGTATCGGTCAAGGCTGATATGTCCTGTTCCACAATAAGTTTATATGTACCATCAAAGTCCGGGTTATCGACCGGGGTAGCTAACTTTTCGTAATATGAAGCCCAGGTATCTAAAATTTCTTCCTCAGTATTTATTATTTTATTGCCATATTTTAAAAAAGATGTCACAGAAGAGCGCAAGTTACGCTGGTTGTTAATTAAAGTATAGAAATTTTTATCATTTCTGTCAGATAGCGACATAATATCAGTAAATTTAGACTGTCTCTTAGCAGATTCTATTTTCCTTTGTTCTGATCTAAGTTTCTTTTTAAGTGTTCTCATTTGTTGATAATGAATGCTTAGTTTATCTGATGTTCCCTCTTGTCTCCACATCCAATAATGATAATTACTACGGTTTAAAATTTCAGTCATATTCGGAGTCCAGCATCTATTATTTTTCCCACGTTTTCTACTTTTCGGAGGTTGGAGCGAATCAGCAGTTTGAGTAATTATCTCACAAGCAGAGAACACAAATTCATCAAAGTTTTCAATTGATAGATTATCTATTTCAGTTACTTTTGACTGTAAGTTTAATTCCAATAATCGCTGATATTCACATTTATCAATCTTATTCCAGTTAATACGCTGCAAATGATTGTTTTTTGGAATAGCATTTGGTTTATCTGACGTTTTTGTTATAACTGATACCATTATCGGATCATGAGTAGAGGTGTTAGCTGATTCACGGCTATACGTACAGTATGTATTAATAATATCAAAATTCTGAATAAAATAGTCAATTTTTGACTCAATACGATTGTTAAAATGATAAAATGTACTACGCTCAACACAGTTGTCAGGAATACGTAGATTATTATTACGTAGAAAGTTTTTAAAATCATTATCTCTAGGGTGGTTCCTGAAAATTGAGGCGTTCATATCACCACCAATTAAAATATTAGCAGAGTCTCTATATTTTGTGACAATTTCGATAAATTCGTCTAATACAGAAAGATAGTCATCACGACTATAATTAATACTACGAGAAGGTTAATATACAGAAATAATCACCAGAGGTACTTCAAAGTTCAAACGTATTGCGGCAATTCTATTACTTCCATCAGGTAGTTTCTCCAAATATGGACTATATTTATTGTTTACGCAAATTGCGACTCCAGCATGCGCACGTTTTCTATCAACTACATCATCAATAATTCCATCGTCAAAACACTTAATATGACAGTTAAAATCTATAAAATTAGAATACAAATTATCCTTCTCATGAAAATAGAGCCAGTGCTCTTGAAGTAAGATGATATCTGATCTTTTAATAAGTTTATAAAGATACACTAGATTAGAGGTCAGTCCTTCAATGTTAAAAGATAAAATATTTAACATATGTGTAGTTAAATTCTTGGCTGATTCGATAGGTGAGATTGTTGACTCTGATTCTGAAATCTCGGGATCACTTGGTATTGTCGAAGGACATTTGATTGACGAACATGATTCTGATTTCTCTGTATTGTCGGAGGAGGGTGGTATATTGGTTTCCTTGGTGGAGAGTAGTTCATATGTGGCAGGTGTCTTTTCGGCGCACGAGTATGGCCTAAAAAAGGCGACTTTTCATTATATGATATACTATGACTGGGCGATTGTTCATCTCCTGCCTCGTCATCGCGCATTTCAAGTTCAGAGTCAAATAAAATATTTGTACAAGAGTCATTTGAAGGATTCTCATACTTAAACTGGTCAGCAGTTTGGTAGTTAAACACTTTTTGTTTCTTCTTTCTTGTTCTTTCTTGTTCTTGGTTGTTTACGTCCATTATCTATTTTAAAGTCGATAAATTTATCAGCTAAATTTGAAATTTTATTATCTTGTTTAAGTAGTTCAAATTCTAATGAACGCACACGTTGTTCCATGGCATATGATCTGGAATTATCTTCTCGATTAGATGCAGATGGTTCATGTACCGTATTGTTGGGTTTTTGTTGTTGAATCAATAATGAATGTTCAAGATCCTTTTTATCTTGCTCTAATTTAATAGTGAGGGCTCTGTTAGTAGCCAATTCCTTTTTCATTAGTTTTATTTCAGAATCTTGTTTACAAATGAGTGATTCTTTGGTTTTCAGTTGCTTCTCTTTTAGTCCAAGTTGAGATTTTAAATGTTTTATTTCCTCTTCTAAAATGTTAGTGTTATTACACGTTGTTGTTGGAGTGGCACTGATGGACACAGGAATAGGATATGAGTTACAGTTATTTAAACGTGGCGGAGTGGAGCCCATAGCTGTGGGATGACTCAAGTTTGTAGAAATATCATTACTTTCTAAACGTGACCGAATACTTGTGGTTGGTCGAATACCAATGTTTTCCGATGCATGTTTTAGTTGAGGAACAAGTAGATCTAATTGCAATGTTTTTAAAGTTTTGCAGCTGTTACAATTATATTGAAGAGTTAAATCGTTTTCTATCTCGTCAACCTCCTTATCAGTTAGATTTTCACATTTATAATGTAGCCATTTATTGCAGATCTCACATTCAACTGCCTTATCGTCAAAACTACAAAGATTTTCACATGTAGGACACTAGTCATTTAGTTGTTGATCAGAAGTATTTATTATTGACTTTAAAGATGCAGAAGCACTATTTTGATTAGAATGTTGACACTGATCCTGTTGAGTACTAGTATTAATGTCTGTAGTTTGCATACAACTGGCCTGATTTGAATTCAAATATGCTGTGCAACAATGCCTGATTTTACTGTTAATTGCTATGAAATCCTTATTGTGGTCTAATACATTCAAGATATCAGGTAGGGTTGACGAAATAAAAACTGACATATGTAGCTGATTACCATTCAAAACTACTTTTGACGAGGTATTGTAAAAGTTTAATACATAAAGTTTGTTCTGTGCATCATTGACAACGACAGATTCAGAGACTACTGCTTTATTTATGTCGGTGGTATTAGTCCTTCTTATTGAGAGACCCTGACCTTGAAGCACACTCAGGGACACGATTTTAAATTCCTCATAAGCACCGGCAGTGAATGTAAGCACCAAGTTACCAGGACTAAATTCAGGTACTACTGAGAATGTTCGATTTGAGGCATCAAGTTTTTGACGAATTGCTTTGTTTTTATTTAGAGCATATTCAGCTGAGTGATCAGAAGTATTGACGATAGATGACTTGTCACCTGTTGAGGTAACAGTTACAGCTTTACGTGCTGTCTTGGCAGGGGTATAGGCCGAGCGTTTTGTTTTGACTCGGTCACTCCTTCTTCTTGCTATCTCCATTATTGTTTATTTACTTATCGATGGAGATGAGTGATATATATCGAGAGGTAGTACTATGGATATCGATGATAGGTAATTTACTACACACGGTTAAACCAGTAAAAATTATGAGCAGTAAAACGAAACTTTAAAAAAGTTAAAAAATGTCCAAGACTAAAAGAACAGATTCATTTAAAAATGTAATAAAATCTGTTAAAAGGTAAAAATAGTTCTATGGAAGGGTTGCTTATAGAGTCCGGTAAGACAAAGACACAATAAATGTGGAGTATATATGCGTAAATATCAATTTACCAAAAAAACTCAAGATGGCGTCGTCAGCAGATTGCGGTTTAACACACGATTCGTAGCTTTCCAGGTGAAATATAAAAGTTTTAATGTTCAGGTAACATGAACGATTGTTTTGGAGTAGAGGTGGTGTTAATAAAATATATGTGTATATAAAATGGTATGACTAAAACAGTAAAATAACACAGTTTTCCTCTGCAGCTAGAAAAGTGGGTCCGCCATGTTCGTCATCCGGGCAACCGAAATCTAATCTTATAATGTTACCACACTGTTTCGAATATGATTCTATCACATTTTTTTTTATATTTACAGTCATTGTTTTTTAATTTCATTTTTCACTTTTCAACTTGCACATATTGAGTTCTGAAATGTAATCTGTTTCATTATTCTTTATCACCACTTAACGTTGTATAGTAAATAATGACCTACTTAATTATTCATTATTGAATTTCGGATAATGAAAACATCAACATTGACGTACGTCACCGCTGTGTTATCTCAGCAGAAAACAGTTTTCAAAACTGTCAATTCCTCTGCCTTAGGGTTTTTATCAAGCTGTCAGCGGCATGGCAAAAATGACACAAGTTAGTAAAAGACAATATAGAGAAATAAAGACTTGAAATTACGAACCCTACAGAAAGGGAGTGATATAACATGCTCCGATATAACACACTTCTGTGCTGACATGAATCATTAGATATGTTCCTTACGTCGTAACTACAATCCCCTTCTCTTTCATGAATGTGACCTACCGAATAGAACTAATTACAAGATTTGTTTTAACAATAAAAAACACGACGGGTGTCACATGTGCAGCAGGACCTACTTTCCCTTCTGGAGTACCTAAGATCACTCCTAGTTTTTGGTGGGGTTCGTGTTGTTTATTCCTTAGTTTTCTATGTTGTATCATGTGTTCTATTGTTTGTCTGTTTGTGTTCTTTTATTTTTAGCCAGGTGTTGTCAGTTTATATTCGATTTATGAGTTTGACTCTCCCTCTGATATCTTTTGTCCCTCTTTTAACATTGTTATTGTCATATTCATAAATTAACTGTTTACACAATTTTGAAATTTTGAAATACTAAGGCTTTAGGCTTTCCTGCCTCAGGAATAGAAAACCTCAGCTATATTTTGCAAAACTTTAAGAACTTTGATCCTCAATGCTCTTCAACTTCGTACTTTATTTGGCCTTTTTTACTTTTTTAGAATCAACCCTCACTGAATCGTTTGAAGACGAAACGCGCGTCTTGCGTAAATAATAATTCTGGTATAAATGAGTTTATTTTTATCCCTTTTCCAATTAAAACATACATGTATGATATAATGTAAAATAAAAATCAAATAATAACAGCAGTTTTTATATGATACTAAAAGTGAAATAAAACATAGTAGTTAAAATTCATTCATATATTCAGAAAACATTAAAACATTACAAATTTACCTGTCTATGTTTTAACATAAGATTCAGTGTCTTGGCTAATAAAACATAAGTGTCATCATAGTTCAGACTTTTCATCAGAAATCAATTCATGAAAAAACTTTTCAAAAACCCCAATATGGTTGAACAGTTTTTCTCTTATATCTCAGTCTATCAAACAAATTTGTATCTGTTTCTATGAAATAAGTTGCACATTGTGCATGTTGTGATAGATCTAGAATGCAATAGTGTGTTTATCTGGTAAATCAAATTGTACATATCAAAATGTCATGACATGCATCATTCATGATGAATAAAATTTTATAGGTGCAACCGATTATTAATTTCTACAATAAAATGCCCGTACCAAGTCATCATTATGACAGTTGTTATACATTTGTTTGATGTGTTTGAGATTTTGATTTTCCCATTTGATTACGGACGTTCATTTTTGAATCATCCTCGGAGTTCAGTATTTTTTTATTTTCCTTATCTTCGTTATTAGTCTTGAGGAGATAACTATTTTGATAAGATTTAAATCATATTGTTAAATTCATGATATGCATATATACTGTTGTTGTCTTTGAACTTGCAGAAAGTCTGTTATGACTGTTCTTTGTTGGTTTATTAAAAGTTTGTATCAGGTTTTTACATAAATTCTAAATTAGAAAACAGATACTTTCGTATAGTTGACATGAACTTCTCTGAGACAACTCTTTCAATTGTTACTTATCAACATACATTTTTGTGTGAAAACATATGGTACTAGCAAAACATTTTTAACATTACAAGGTAGATAATCTATAGGTGTTTACAAGTTGTAGGATATTCAGCCAAATATATGTACACAATAGATTCAAAGATGATGGAGTAATAAATTTACAACTAAATATGATATACTAAAATGACTTAACCATACGTGTACACACAACAGTTATATTTGATTAAACTTGTTTTAACATATTAATTAACATCATACAAGGACACGCTATATCAATAGCTGTTTATGGATGACTTTAAATGTTGAATACTACTTGGTAAGAAAAAACATGAGATACTAGTACAAAACACACCAGCAAAAAATGAAAGATAATACAAACACATTGACGGGATGTTTAAGTACCGAGCCACGTTAAACGGATATCACATAAAACAATCCAACAGTAATATGTTTCTATTTGAAAATAAAACAATTGAGCATTTCTAAAAGTTTGAAATCTTATAAATCCAAAAGCAAACATCATTTAGTTATTATAAGTGTCAGCAAGTGTTCGGTTTTCGTTTCAAACATTTTGCTTACAACTAGAACTTGTTTTCTTTTTGGAACCTGCAACAGTAAATGTCGAATTTAAAAATGATTTTTACATTATGCAACATTAAAAAAATACAATATATTCAAACGATATCAATGAATATTACATCAATGAGACTAAAAACTACCAATCAGTGTTGTCATGTATGAATTCATTTTACAACGTCAAAGCTATAAGCTATCTTTTGGCCGATAGTTTCTGCCATTTTTTAAACGGCTTTTGATTTCAGTGCAGCGTTTATATAACTATTTTAATCTGAGCGACACTGGTGGGTTTTATGTAGACGAAACTCGCGTATGGCTTATAATAAATTATAAGCCTGGTACCTGTGATAGCTAGTTATAGGATTAATAGTAAAGAAAGTTATTTCAAAGGAACATTCAATATCGAAAGCTTTATATGTCCATTTTTAATAAACTCCTTCAAATTAAAGTGTATTAGGTGATCAAAATGTTAATCACATTCCGATATTGAACTTAGGCATATTAGACGTATAGGTTTGTTTTAAACAGAGGAAACGAGGTACATATAGGAATGACAGTGCTGCCAGGATTTATATAGACATTTTAGATATTTCACAGCTGCGTCTTTCCATAATGAGCCCAACTATTGTTTTAAATTGTGAATGAGTCACGACTAGCGCAATCGCAGATATATAAGCATTGTCTCGCACATCTGCTGCATAAGAAGTTACGAAATGTGTTGAATATTTTTGATTGTGAAAAATGATTATAATATTATAAGATAACAAATCATTACGATAGTACATTTCGCATTGTAATAGGTGATTAATTTAAACAGATCTTGTTTAAATTTCTAATTATCCGTGACAAAATAAAATTTGCGAAAAATATGCTCTAACTTAGACAAAGATGATTCTTCTTTTTATTATATCTCCACACATATTCAAAATTTGGCTGTTGCATGTTTCGGTTTGAGTGTTCCTAATAACGGAAAACTAGATGAAAAAAACGATGTCCATGCCATAATTTTGTACAGGAATATAGAGTTGATTAATAAAAAACAATTTACATTTATTTTTCATAGAATTTTCTTTTTATTCATTAAAAAACATCGATATTCTGACCATCATGACTGTAGGTAAATATTCAAACAAAATTCCCTTGATGTCAAAGGGGATGGCATAAAAAGAGTTTTCCTGTTGAATAAAACTTAAAATTATTGCAAACTGTTTAAAAGCAATATCCCACAAAGATATGACGTAATTGCCGCAGACTGAAAAATCCCCTAATTGACAGTAGAGCAATTTGATTGGGTATAACGAATTGAAATCACATGATTATGACGCCATTGAAATTTTAAAGTAAACAAACAAGGTCAGAAGGTTCAGTATGGGAGAGCATCGTACATTTAGTTACTGACAAACAATTATGAGTTACCAAGCTTGACAATGCATGGTAATAAAAAATGAAAGCTAAGTCTACAGAAAAATTAAGAAAAAAATAGCCTTAGTATAACGACTTATCAACACACCTGGATACGTATACATTAATTGTTGCCAAAGAGGTGTAATTAATAGATGTTGACTTTCAGTACACACGATGTTAAAAAATGTGTTATCCAGAAAGTTTATTAGGTTTTATGTTTGAAATTTTTCAGCACGGTTTATATCACTCGAGTTGTCTATAAGTGTCAGCTATAATTTTGAACGCATTACCAGTTTGAACAAGAAAACTTTCAGTTCAATCATTGTCAATTGAAAGCATTGACTCATTCTTCAAAATTAAGATAAACGGCAAATATTAACCGTTACAAATTAGTAAATAATTCGTTACATTAATTATATTATCAGGTGAGCAAATAATAGTTCACGTCAGAACTATTTAAAACAGGTTTTCTGTTTTTTTTTTAAATAGATACTTTTCTTTCTCATGTTTCTTGTCAACACTATCTAAAATGGTAACCTCTTCTATTAAAAGACACATATATGTTAGCTCCATACCTTTTTCTCGAGAATTCGACGCTTCAACAACGGGTCCAACTTTGTTTCTAGAACAGAGACACGTGTTTTATCAACTTATACATTTAGTTTGCAAATATTTCATTGTATATCAAAGTTAATATAAAAAAGAAGATGTGGTATGATTGCCAATGAGACAACTATCCACAAAAGATGTATAGATATTCGCAATGAATGCAATTTGTCCCTTTTTATAGATGTTATACAACCCTGCTTAAGTGTGTATATCGTTTGTTCATTGATAGAGCGTTTAGGCAGGAATGGTACAAATAATTATATCACAGAAAATTCACATAGATATGGTATACTTCCTCTTTTTTTGTATGTAGTAAAAAAAAAAGAAGAAGAAAATGTATTAAAAAAAGATAACTTTTTAAATGTCTATGTAATTCAATCAAAATTAGTTAGTATGTATGCAATGTCTCTTACACAAAATTAATAACTTTATCAGGATCTGCTTACCATTCCGAAGCACCCGATATTATGTTTTTGGTGGGGTTCGTGCTTTTTATCCTTTAGTTTTCTATGTTGAGTCATGTGTACTATTGTTTGTCTGTTTGTCTTTTTTATTTTTAGCCATGATGTTGTCAGTTTATTTTCGATTGATGAGTTTGACTGTTCTTCTGGTATCTTTCGTCCCTCTTTGAAATAGTTTTATTGAAATTGCATTGCACATGTCAGCTTTGCACGTTTAATATAATAACAATGAAATATCTGCAATGTTTATTGAGAAATTTTTAACTTATCTGCAAGTAAAACAATATGGTTTCTCTTTATATTTCCAGTATGTTGTAAATATAAGCTGACATCCTTTTTCATGAATACGTTTTTGTTTGTGAGCATAGGACATTTTAAATCAAGACATACATGGATTAAACAATTAATTTAAACCAAAAAATTTTTGCATAGCTATATCTGTTAAACATTTTAAATAATGAATTTGACCTGCATGATTTTAGTAATTTTTACTATTTTAATATAAGAAACAAACAACTATATGAGATTTTCTTTTTAATTCATGTTTTCAATAAAACTCAGACATGTCATATATCAGATGAGGACTAACATAAATTACATACTATCCATCTTGACCACTTCTACTGGTAATAACTTTACTTACATGTCATGCTTGTCTGTGGTATCTGTGGTTTCTGCAAACAAAGTATACATCGCTTAGAAAAATATAACCATAACGTGATTTTCAATATGATTGTCTTGTAGTGGAGAGCTACCACATGTGACTTAATTTTTAGCATTCCTAAATTTAAGACTAAAACGGTTATTTATTCATAACTCTAAAAAGGTGATCACATTTACAACGTTATAACAAGTACAAGGACTTAACAGGTAATTACCTTTCGATGATTCATACAAACTTAATAATATATTTATATCTTATATACTCGTTGTGTACATATAGTATTCAGTACAGTTATATATCTATCCGAGAGAAGCATCGGATTTGAATGCTGTTCCAATCTATATTCACACATCCAAAATATATTTGGAACGTTGTTCCAACTATACTATATACGTTTGGGAAATGAGGTACGAATGCCAATGAGGCAAGTTTCCCTCAGAGATAAAAGGAGTTTTTTTTACATTTGTCTTCAACACCGAGAAAGAAAATTATTGTGACATAAGCTATAAAAGAAAATGCATAATTCGGTATAGCTGACTCATATACAACATGAAACCTTATTTCAAAAATCCCTGTTATGTATTAAGAACGATGCGATAATGACAGTTCTTGTCCATTCGTTTTTGATGCGTTTTGTTATTTGATTTTGCCATATGATTATGGACTTTCCCTATTGATCTTCCTCTAAGTTCAGTATTTTTGTGATTTTACTTTTTATAAAATATTGAACAGACGGACAAACGAACTGAGGGATTGAGGAATGGACTTACGGACTGCCAGATAAACAGGTAGCCTCGGGTTTGAATGCTGTTAAATATGTGTTCATATAAATGCATCACTTTCATTCATATACAGATTAATTAACAAAGACACTCTTGGTATGTCTCAATTTGAATTACTATTACACTTACCAGAATTACCAGGCTTCTTGGAGTACGTGTATGCCCAGTAACCGACAACTACTGATCCAATTCCAGCTAATGCACTCACCGCACCTATTATTCCATTAACTAATGTGTCAGCTGAGAAAGTTATAAGTAGTATTATTTTTAAATTTATAATTGTTAAAACGTTACAGAAGTTCTGCATATTCAAATTGGCATGGTCCTATATATAAAACAAATCAAATCAAATAGGCGGGTCTTTTGTTAGTGTAACATTCACATATTAATTAACCAAAAAATACCACATGATTGTCTCTATCCCATGAACATATTAAGAAAGATTAGACTAGGGAACAACTATAAACACCAAATATAAACCCCAACAACAATATATATTTGTAGCCGTCCGCACATAAGTTTGACCAAGACATTTATCAAAATGCTTATCAATTTTGTATATTACAAAAGAGGGACGAAAGATACCAAAGTGACAGTCAAACTCATCAATCTAAAACAAACTGACAACGCCATGGCTAAAAATGAAAACGACAAACAAACAACAGCACACATGACACAACATAGATAACTAAAGAATAAACAACACGATCCCCACCAACAAACTAGGGGTGATCTCAGGTGCTCCGGAAGGGTAAGAAGATCCTGTTCCAAATGTGGCACCCGTCGTGTTGCTTATGTGATAACAAAAACGGTAAATAGTCTAATTCGGTAGGTCACATTCGTGAAAGGGAAGGGGATTGTAGTTACAACGTAAGGAACATATCCGATATCATTTGTGAAACGGTTATAAATAAAGGCAACAGTAGTATACCGCTGTTCAAAACTCATAAATCCATGGACAAAAAACAAAATCGGGGTAACAAACTAAAACCGAGGGAAACGCATTAAATATAATAGGAGAACAACGACATAACACCGAAACGTAACACACACAGAAACGGACCAAGCATCAGACAAGATTGATGTAAAATAGAAATAAAAGAAAAGTGTTTCAACAGAGCAATCAAAACGTAAAATCACACAAAACTGAACTCGGAGGTAAGTTATACTAAGGAAAGTTCATAATCAGATGGAAACATCATTATCTCAAACACATCAAACGAATAAATAACAGCTGTCACAATACTGAAATGGTACAAACATTTCCTTATGTCGAAAATGGTGGGTTAAACCTGGTTTAAAACCTAGCCTAAACCTAAATCCTAGCCTCAAATGTATGAAAGTCGCATCAAATTTACATAAATGTGTTTTAAAAGCTTCGTATCAGGTGGGTATCAATACATACTATTGTCTTCCTCGTCATCCTCATCGTCAGAGTCGTCTTCTGATGTAACTTCAGACTTAACTGAAAATGGTATTAAATTATGTAAATTGTACAGTAAAATTAACCGATATGTACACACACAAAATATGGGCTTTGTTAATTGAATAGAAATATAATGCTACTAGCAACCTGATTTTTTAACAGTTTTTTATGCAAGCATGCAAAATGAGAGCCGCTTCAATTGTTTGCTGTCCTTTCTCTTTTCTTCTGGAGTCCGACTGATTACTCAACTTTGGTTGTTTCCTCTATATTTTATTTTGATATTTGAACATCGATGAAATATAGTCGCCTTGGTTTTTTCACTGTTTGATTTATAGTTAACTCTAGGCTTCTGACCTGTTTACATTTCTTTTTATTCGACGAATTCGTGGAAGCAAATACTTTATTTAGGGCCAACTTATTTTTAATGCTTTGCGATTGTTGTCTGCTTATCAAAATTACGGATCATAATGAAACATATTATGTAATGTAAATTTTACAGACGCAATTACTAGTTGGTTGACTGTAATTGAATATCCTGTACACAGAGGGTATTTTCATTATGTCGTAATTACAATCCCGTTCCCTTTTCACCTACCGAATTTGACTATTAACCGGGTTTGTAATAACATGAGCAACACTACGGGTGCCACATGTGGAGCAGGATCTGCTCACCCTTCCAGAGCATTTGAGAGCACCTAAAGTTTTTGTGCGGTTCGTGTTGCTTATTCTTTAGTTTTCTATGTTGTATCTTGTGTACTATTATTTGTCTGTAGGTGTTTTTCTTTTTTAGCCATGGCATGGACAGTTTATTTTCGATCTAAGAGTTTGCCTTTCGCCCCTCTCTTATACACTACTACTTGCTATTAGGAATACAGCGTCTTTATGAAATATATGACAAAGAAAAACTAGATTTACTTTTGACAATATTAGTAAGCTGCACTTAAATTGCAAACGTTATATTGTCAAATTCAATTTGATTGGTTTTCTAATGTAAAATAGTATCAATTCTATATAAAAAATGTTCCATAAAAAGTTATTTAATTTAGACTATTGCATTGTTTTAAAAAATGTTCTTTTAGGCGATAACGTAATAACCGAACGCGTCCGAGGCGGTACTATGAATGTGATTATACCAGATACACACCAAACAAATTATTCGTTCTAATACATTACAAACATCAGTTCGCGATAATGATAAAAGTAGATTGTCATTCTGATTACTGTCCCGACGTCTGTATAGTGTGAAAAAGACTACATGAGGATAGAACAGAGACATTCTAATGAAAAGGTTATTTTTAGAAAAGTTAATACCAGTCAACGTAGCTGGAAAGCTACTACCAGTTCCGACAGAATTTACAGCAAAGCATGTGTATTCGCCAGTCATCGATTCCATTGCCGATGGAATAATAAGGGATGGATTGTCAACTGTAACTCCCATGATACCAATTGAAACAGATGAAAGTCTTGTTATAGCGCCACGTATAGATCTTTCCCAGTACACCTTTGAAACTGCTGGAAAAGCATTTCGTATGGAACAAGTAAGTGTTACAGTATAACCAATGCCTGTTATGTGCGTTATAGATGGAGCATCAACTACAGGACGACCTGCAACAATGAAGAGTATTAACATGTTTCATCCGATTTATCTAAGATATTGAATAAAATTAACTTGGTTCCCAATACATTATTGATGAGACCTATAATGCTACATAAATACCACTTTCCTACAAACATGCATACTTTTTTTCACTCATGTAAAACCTTTTTGGAAACAGACATATATATAGTACTATACATCATTAGTTTTCCTTTAATTGTTATGATCCGTTTATCTGTGAGTACATTTAACAAACTTGGTCTATTATTGTTAGAACGTTGATTGATGTTTCAGTAATGTGATAATGTCAAATACTTTTTTCACACAATCCATTCGTAACGAATTAATCGTCTTGACTTTTTCGTTTACCGTGTGATTATGATGGCTTTTATATATTTTTTTTGAAGATGTATGCATAAGTCTAACTAGTTACCTCCAACGACATTGAGTTCAACTGATGAACTAGAATCCCTTCCAAATTCATTGACGGCAAAGCATTTGTAAAGTCCTTTATCCGAATCTGTGGCGTGGAGCAATATAAGCGATGGATTTTCAGGCGTTATTCCTTCCGTTCCAATGGTGCCGTTATGTATTACTGTTTTAATATCATTGAATTCTTTCTCCCAGTAAACTTGGGTAGGCGGAGGGTTGCCGGTCACAACACATACTATGTGTACCTTTTCGCCATATTTCACTGATAACAACCTCGATGTGATACTAATATATGGCAGTTCTGAAACATAACGAAGATTTAGCTGAAGGGCTAATAGTTGATAGTTTACAAATGCATTCACTTATTAAATTTCTGTAGCGTTTTCTAGTTTTTGATCAATCAGCGAATCATAAATAGAACTTTTAATAACTTGATATTGACAGTGAATTGTAAATTTTAAAAGCAGATATGAAAAGAAAAAAAAGCATCTTTAAAATACTCTTACCACCATTGACCTCTAACGTTGTGGTTTCACTACAACCAGTTCCGACACCATTTGTGGCTATGCATCTATAATTTCCTATATCTGATGTAGTGGTTGTCACTATAGTCATCGATGGAGCATCTATAGAAATTCCTTGTATTCCTGTTGTCAAGTTATTAATTACTATGGTCGTGCCATTTAATTCTTTCTCCCAGTAAACGTTTGTGACAATAAGATCAGAAGTTATATTACAGAACATTGTAACGTTTTCTCCATACCCTGCTGTATAATTTGTTTTTCTAACAGAGACCTTCGGTACACCTGAAAACGAAATACGGATTATTACATTTCATTGGACATTTCTGACATAAGTTGACGTTGAGGCATACAATATACAATTATGGCCCGTTGAAAAGGTGAATATCCAAAATTGTCAACACGAGAAGGTTATTTCAATGAGGGCGCAGCCCGACGTGAAATAACCTTTAAGGGTTGACAATTTTGGATATTCATCGATTCTAAGGGGCCACAATTGTTTTATTATAAAGAACTAATAGTGGAAAGGCCTTTCGAACACTTTATATTTTTTAATTTTACATCACAAAGTCAAAGACAAGCTGACGTTTGAAAATACAATTCAAGATTTGTGTTCTAGAATTTTTAGAAATGTACAACAAACTTGTAAGGTAGAATCTTTTTGTAAAATATTAATGGCCATGAAAAGGACCGTTACTCTATAAGAGCTATCATCGGCTGCTGGCACTTTATTCATGTCCAATGCCTTATTTCCTCGTCTCTTGATGGGCTTCCAGTGTAACGTGAACGCTGCCATTTTGTTTATTAACGTCTCTGACGTCATTTTTATGGGAGATACTTCACAAATCAACAATCTCAAAAGGTTATTCACCGGTTAATAATAGGCTTATTCACCGCTGATGGAAATTTTTAGGGTTATTCGTCCTTCCTTTCAATTGAATGAAAAAAAAAACTGAATTAATCCATGTCACGTGATAACGTTTCACCCAATAGAATTGGTTAACATATATGTAAGGTATAATAATGATAATATACACTATATTAACAATATTGTCCGCAAACCAAAAATTGTCAAAAAAAGAACGGAGAAATATGCCAAGAATTATTACGATGAATACAAAACTAAACTGGTTATTAATCTTAATCTATTTGTGAAACGCGTGTTTATTAAAACTTGACCAGCGATATATGAACCTAGTAAAGTTCTTCTATTACTATCCATAAAGACTTTAAAACGTAACGAGTCTCAGAGTAAATAATGAATCTCCTTCTAAATTTGATGTGTGACACAAAGAGCATTTTCAACGTTCGTAAACAAAATGTTATTCTAAAACATAGACGTTGATACAATACATACGATGAGTAAGACTTGATCTTTATCATTTGTGTATAGTCATACTGATATTTAACGTTGCTATAAAGCAGGAAAAGTTGGCTAGCTATTTAACCAGGTTCAATCCACCTTTTTCTTCTGAAAATGTTGTGTACCAAGTCAGGAATATGGCAGTTCGTTTCTATGAATGACGGTTTATGTTTTTGTTGCACTTCAGTGTTTCTGTTAATTGTTCCTTTGTACAGAAAAACCTGACTAAACCGAATCCTGCGTAAACCGAAAACCTGTACTAACCAAAATTGTTCTTAAGCACTATCATATCAAATTGTATGTGTTGTCAACTTGATTAAACCTAACTTCGGTCAAAACTGAACAAAATCATAAGTCCCGAAGAGGTTCGGTTTAAACAGGTTTCACTGTATTTCTCTTATAGTTGATGTGTCGCCCCTTGTTTTAGGTGTTAAACACGGAATTGATTTCTCTAAAAAAATACTTTTGAATACCGGTAATCAACTTTTATATAGATATAGGAAGATGTGGTGTGAGTGTCAATGAGACAACTTTCCATCCAAATAACAATTGAAAAAAGTAAACCATTATAGGTCAAAGTACGGCTTTCAGCACGGAGCCGTGGATCATACCGAACAATAAGCTAGAAAGCCTTTATTGCCTTTATTTTCCATAATGATCACATTCACCACACTATTTCTGCTTTTATCTTGGAACTGTCTGCAAAATTTGCAAAACCCATCCGGAGCACCTGATATCATCCACAGTTTTTGTTGGGGTTCGTGTTGTTTAGTCTTTAGTTTTCTTGTTTTTGACTTTTGGTCTATAATTTTGTCTTTTTATTTTTTAACCATGACGTTGTCAATATATTTTCGATCTATGAATTTGACTGTTCCTTTGGTATCTTTCATCCCTCTTTTTCGAACAATTAAGTATGTTCGTATTGAAATGTCAAATATACAGGTTATGTACTTGAAAATATAAAGCCAAGAAAAAATTGAAAAAAAAACAACTAGAAAAATTAGAACAGAAGAAGGCAAATAAAATGGAAATCAAAATATCAAAGACAGAGCCGGCGTTATCAAAAGAACATAAGTACCGTAAACAATATAACTTAAAGCCTCAAACCTGTATTTACGATAGAATTATGAATGGAAATGGGGAATATGTCAAAGGGACAAAAACCAAACCAAAGAGCAATCAATAGTCGAAGGTCACCAATGGGTCTTTAAAGCAGAGAGAAAAGTCCGCACCAGGAACTGGTGTTCAGCTGGCCCCTAAAGAATTGTGTACTGGTTCAGTCAATATTGACCCCACAACATATAAAAATGAACTAAAATAAAAAAAACATACAAGACTAACAAAGGCCAGACGCTCCTGACTTGGGACAGGCGCAAGATTTTATAAGATCCAACCCTCCATGTATATTTCTAGCCAATTTAGAATAAACAAACACGTATTCAACCTGTATATACGAGTATTACCTCCAATAATAATAACATTTATTGGTCTACTTTTTCCTGTTTTGATATCATTTGTAGCGTAACAGGTGTAGGTTCCAGATTCTGAGGATGTCACACTCAAAATGGTTAGTGATGGAGTTTCGATTGAGCTTCCGCTTATGCCGTCCGTTTCTTCTGAAATCTTTGTAATTACACCATTATTATTGTACTGCCAATAAACATTAGACACAGCATTTAGTTCAGTTGTTCGAACTGAACTTGTAATTGTGAGAGAACTGCCATAATTCACAACATACTGGTTTGATTCAATGTTTACATTAGGATGATTCTGGTCTACAAAGAAATATTTCCTCTGTTATACTGTTTGTAAAATAATTAAATTGTATCAATGATAAGCTCCGGAATGAAAATGCTGATAGTGAAAAGTCTAAGAGACCGATAATTGAAAAGTACCAGCATTGCATTTCACAAATCCATTATAATATAGATACGATGTAGTATGCTTTTTTTTTCTCAATAAAACAAATCTCTACCAGCGACCAAGAATGAAGTATTTGTCGGATAAGCCAACATTTAATGTTTGCAGCGTAAGTAAAATTTGAAAGTCTCGGACACATTTACCAATTCAAAATAACATTATTTTGAATTACTACAGTATATCTAATCATTACATGTAGTGTATCTAACCATTATATGTCTATACATTTAAGTGTACCATATACAATAGTTTTTCGACAAATTTTAAAATCATTAAGCTGCTAAACTTTTCGATATCTACGGGTATCAACACTGTTTAAATTCGTCATGTTTTATTTTTAATTCCCTGCTACAAATAAGTCTGGTGTAAATGCAAAGCACGTCTTGTATATAAGATTGTACAGCTGATACCCTTGATTATTCCGTTCAGGCATGAACATATTACTTCTTACCAGCAAATGTCCAAAGACGATTTCATCAAAATGTGTTACTCATTTGCATATATCACAAGTGTACTGCTTATCTGCTCTACATTGTTCAACATAATAAAACACAAACTCCAAAAACAAGATAATTTGGTTAAATAATATTGCTCATTTTGTTGATTTTTTAATTTTTTTTTATCACGTTTATAGCTAAAAAATGCTAAGAAATTCAACATGGAGGAAACTACTTATGTTTATACAGGTGATACAAACAGCTATAAAAATGTCTTACCCCCATATATAGTCACATTTACAGGTTTGCTTTTACCAGTACCGAGTAAATTTTCTGCAAAACAGATGTACTGTCCTGAGTCACTGGATGATGCATTATCAAGAACCAGTAATGCTACAGACTCTGAGTGTGTTTCTCCTTGATCAGACTCTCCGTATATTTCTCCCTGATGCCAAGTTGTAGTAACACCATTCGATACGCTTTCCCAATATACATTGAAATGTGTCGGAACAGATGTAATGTTACATTTAAGTGTAATGTTACTACCATGGGTAGCATTAAATGGTCCTGGTTCAAGGTGAACATAGGGAATATCTAAAAGGCAAAAACAAAATTGCAGAAGACTTGTATGTGATCAGAATGAAAAAAAGAATACACATGACCAGTTTTGTTTTCAAATACAGATAACATTGACTGACTACTGTGAAAGTACTTAAATTCGTGGGTATCAATTTTTGTGGTTTAAGCAAGATTTACATGTTCGTGCGGTTTTAAATTCGTGGATTTTAGTGTTCTAAAAAAAATGGAAAACTTAATGTCTTAAGAAACGAAGGTTACAAATAGTCTGGATTGAAGAAATTGCAAAGTAACATTGCCCCGTGTTAATTGCAGTGATAAAACTAACTGACCCATGATAAAGTGATCAACAGTTCGAAACCATCAAAGGTGTTAATTATGCCATAAAGATGTCACCTAAAGAAAACAGTAACATAAACAAATGCTATAAATGTATCTTGAATTGTCAAATGATTGTTATCATGTACGAGAACTATTAGGATATAAAATGAACACTCTATCATACTAGCATAGCAATACCGGAAATCTGACTTTCATCGATCAAAATTATTTATAAGAGAATTAAAAGATCAAAAGTTGTACAGTTTAGGCTATTAAAGATTAAATTGGTATAATCCTGCATGCAGTTGTAGCTGTGTGACTGCTATTAAAGTAATCTCAGATTTGGCGGTATTCAATATATTCTCCAGAAAATATACCAATTGGGATCTGAAATGACCAACATCTACTTGCAATCAACATTTCTTTTCGACTTTTGTATTTGCTCTTTCTTGCACTGTTTTTGTAGTTTTTCTTTTGGCACTGCTTAACTCCAATTTTTTTCACAATGATTCATAAGTTATGTATCTATGAGATAAAACATAGAGATGACATCTGGGAACCAGTACGTAAACTGAAATAATTATTTATGAATATTATATATCTCCCCAAAAGGGGCCTGATTTGAGAAACAGCTGTTTTTACAAAGTGGAATCTACAAAAAGTCTGTCTTATGATAATAATGCGCGTGATATGAAGCATTTTTAGTTGTGAACAGTTAATTTCTTACCTCCGATTATGTTCAGGTGAATGGAATGACTAAAGCCAACTGAGAACTGATCAGTAGCTTCACAGACGTACCGACCATTATCCTTGAAAGAAAGTGTTGTTATTGTAAGAAAATAGTGGTTCATTGTGAAACCATCTTTTTCCGGAATCACAACCGAATAATTGTTGAAAGTGATGTCGTCATTTCCGTTCAATGTAATATATTCAGAAGAGTCATTACCACTGTTATTGTATTTATACCAGGTTACAATTGCAGGTCCAAAATCTGTTTCGAATGTGACGCTACACCGAAGTGTTACCTTTGAACCGTATACTTCTGCATAGTACTCTTTGCTGGAGTTGACAAATATATATCCTACAATACGATTTTCTAAACAGTTAATCAATGTAAGTGACTTCTTTCATAAAATATCAAATATTACAAAGCAATGATTATATACAGCGTTGCAAATCATAATTTATAAAAGAATATAAGTAATTCCATCTTGAAGCATTTTATATTCAATCCTTTAAATAAAACTAGAACCACATATTAAGATTAAGAAAAATCATTAAGACTCAATAAAAACTTAAATGAGAAATTCAACCAAGAGTGCAAGTAGATAGTCCAAAATATTTCCAGATTAAAATGTCTTGTTATTTTTTATGTATTTTTGTAGTGGGTTGGGGATTTTTATTTACATTGTTATCAAATGTTGAAATTGTGTCATGTTTTTGCAGGACTAGGATTCATTAATAATTAATGCAAACGTAGGTAAGGTAAACCAAAAAATCTGTACAATTGGACAAATAAATGTTATATCAAAACTGAAAGATGAAACTGTTGAATATTATTTAAATAGTAAAAGTTCATCTCTTAAACAAAATGCGAAAAAAAATCCCTATTCTCGACAATTGGAAAAAATATCCGTGTGTATTGCTATTTCATACTATCAAGCATTCAAAATTGTAGTTGTGTCAATACAGACTACCATACATCGAGTTTTATGAACTAACAAATTTCTCCCCAAAATAAAAATGAAAGTTTCAAAAAAGTGTTCAACCTTGCAATTAGTGTAGTCGAAACAATAGAACGGTATATTTCTGACTACATCTCTTATAAACTAACTCTATGATATTTGAAATATAGAAATAAATAAGCTTTGAATATATACTAGTGTTTAGTTTTATATGGTATTCCAACGAAAACCAGTAAAATTGTCATAAAAGAATTAATAATTCAGTTAGTAAAATTCAATATTTATACATGTCATGGAGGCAAATACAGCATCAGAACAAATATGGTAGTATTATCTTTTTTTAACAAGAATTGTTTTTAAAGGAAAATATGTATAAATTTCTAAGCAAGACTCAGTAGTGTGGATAAAACCTTGATCCCTTGGATTTCTTTATTGTCATGACAAAAATATAACAAAAGACACCATACGTAGTATAAATAAAAGAAATATGGCCTACGTGTATACCTGCAACATTTTGATATAAAATTGAGAATGGGAAACAACCCGACTATAGAACAGATCACAGCAGAAGGTCACCAGTAGGTCTTCAATGCAACGAGAAATTCCCGCACCCAGAGGCGTACTTCAGCTGGCCCCTAAACAAGGATGTATACTAGTTCGGTGATAATGAACGCCATACTAAACTCCAAATTTTACACAAGAAACTAAAATTATAGATAATACAAGACAAACAAAGGCCAGAGGCTCCTGACTTGGGACAGGCGCAAAAATAGCTACTTTTGTCTCCCAATTATATTCTGTTACACACCCGTAATACCGCGGGTCCGCGACTGAATTCTATGCGTAAGCCTTATTTAAGTATTGGTATTGTCATCTGATAAAGTCAAGCTAATTATAAAATTCACAGTTGTCTCTACTTTCAAAATATTTCTGTTTGAACCCGTCGACCTGGAACTTATCAATTATTGGTAATATTGATAATTCGGAAAAACAAAGGTTCTGGAATGGAGTATTTTGTAATCAACAGCATTGTGCTATATAAGTTATCAATAAAGTTGAATTCTTTAATTCGCTGTTTTACGTCATGCCTGGTAACAATTTGAAAACTGTGTCTATACGCCTAATTATAAGTCTAGATAGTTAGTATTCGAATGGTCATCTTAAAAAAGCTTTACTGATTGAAATACTACGATAGGGAACAATTTGACAATGATTGAATATAGCAGTGTCAACTCAGTGATTATGAGCCTTGTATATAGCAAAATCTTAAATACCACCGTTTGGTGGTGCGCCCGTCAGATGCAGAAGGTACGGGTAAGGTAATAGATAACAGGTGAATATACTACTAGTATCGGTATCGGATTAGACCCGGACCTTTTTAATTATTGGCAATATTAATTATGTGTAAAACAAAAGGGTCTGGAGTGTTTTTTTTATAGATATTTCAGACTGTTGTATTGATAATTTACTTGTTTTCATTCTTTTTACAATTATTTAATTGTTGTTTATTAGACAAATGTTAGACCTGTCTGTACATTATGTCCTTGTATTATTTCATACCCTTCAAGCATTACGATAAAATTTTATTTAATATGCTTACTTCACGTTAAAATTCGATATTTTGATTGGGTAATACAGTGTTAGTTACTCTATCACATGGCTGAGCGGGTGACATTTTTTTTAAGTGTCAATGACAATGTTTTCTGGGGTACCCAATCTGCTCTATCACCCTCTCAGCTATGTGTTATTTATATAATAACATCTGGATAACTGCGATGTGTCTGTGCAAATAAAAAGAAGAAATTATTTATAAAAAGACAAGAGATTACGTTTTAAAAACATTAGGCTGTTATACTCTTCGGTCGGATTGTTGTCTCTTTTTCAAATTACTCATTACCTTTCTTAATTTCATCAAAATGTGAAAAACAAATGTCACTGATCGTCATTCAAATATAATCTTACAAAACATAAAAAAAATTGTAATCCGAATGATAAAGCCAATGAACTAATCTAAGCAAAAAGAAACAGATATAAAGTAGCAAATTAACCTGACGATAGCGGAACATGGGATCTTAACAGGAAATTGTGATAATATCGTTATTTGGTTTAATTTTAATGATTACTTAATTGATGAATTCAATAGATTTTAGATCTTGTTATTGTTATTGTCAGAATTCAAATGAAGCCGACAAATTGTCTTAATATAGTTAGATTAGTTTATTCCTTAGCGACAAATGAATGTATTATGTGACATCCCTTCAACAAACACGCACGCACAAACTTGAAAACAGAACAACATAATAACCACTGTTTTTAAGAAACTTCAAACTTATATCATATTCTTTAGTTAGAAATTATGATCATAATCTATTTAAAGCATCTATATGAAAAAAAGTAAAATCACAAAAATACTGAACTCAGAGGAAAATCAATTTGGAAAGTCCATAATCATATGGCAAAATCAAAAAACAAAACGCATCAAAAACGAATGGACAAGAACTGTCATATTCCTGACTTGGAACAGGCATTTTCAAATGTAGAAAATGGTGGATTAAACCTGGTTCTATAGCGCTTACCCTCTCACTTTAATAACAGTCTCATCAAATTCCGCTACATTTACATGATGCGTTAAATAAACAGTCACAATTAATAAAATAGTAAAAATCATGAAATTTTGGAAAAATTAACCAGAGTTATATTACATTGATCACAAAGAGGGGTTAGCAAAAACAAATAAGTTGAGATTAATTAAAGTTAAAATAAGTTTGCACTAGAAATTAACATTACTTTATCCAATTATAAGGACTTAGTTATAATATCTACTATTTTTTTTTGATATCATGAATTGTTATGACAATAAATAAACATGCCGTATAAAGTTGCTACCTCGTTTCTGCCACTGTTCTGTACCTTACACATGTTATAATTAAATCAACATTAAATTAATAACTGAAATCTTTTCGTTTGTTAAACGTTCTTAAAAGCATACCCCCTAATACTTTCAGAGTGGTTGGTTGGCTTTTACCAGTTCCTACAATGTTAACAGCAAAGCATGTGTATTGTCCGGCATCAGCTGGCGATAGTGTAGGTACAGTTAATGACGGGAAGCTGCTCGTTGAGCCACGAAAACCAGGAGTAGAAGATGTTATATTTGTTACTGTTCCATTAGTTAGTTTTTGCCAGTATACATCAGTATGGTTTGGAGTAGATTCTATAATGCATTCTAGTCTCAGATGATAACCATGCCCACTTGCATAGTTTAAATTGGGAATTGTAACATTTGGAACACCTGTACAACGAGTTAAACAGAAAACATTAAGTTTTCCCATGTTGAAACAAACCATTTATTTTTAAGTTTAAAAAATCTATTGAAATGTATTGGAGGTAAATATACACCAGAAACATACAAAATATATACAATAAAGTTAACAACATTACACGATGCAATATTTCAAAAGTCATAGAATGGAAATATGAGTTACTTAATTTTACAGAAAAGCAATAAAGAGTGCAGCGAAAAACAAAACATCAGTATTTTAAGGTGAAATCGACGATTGCGAATGTTATGATAATCGACTATTTAATTTTGCAAATAAATAATTTGAGTATATAATATGCTATAGGTCCGACACCGTTAACGCGATTGCCACAACTTAAAATGAAGACTGTATACAACATATATTTGATTAATTTAGTTGTTTGTATTATCTAAATTGGGTTGAATAGTCAAACAACCGTTTTTATTGTTTACAACTGTACGACAGGAAGGAAATTAGACAAGAGATTAAAAAGGAAAGTAGAATGTGAATGAATGTACACATTTTCCAACACTAATCTTTCTATTTAGTGAATTCATCTTGACCAGGAAGGCTTAAGGTGGTACCCAACACTTTCATTTAAATTAATTTGGCTAGTTTGATTTTCATTAAATTTTGTCAATGTATTAACTTTGACAAAAATGTAAAAATTTCAAAATTTTTGAACCAACTGTTTTGTCAGAAAAATTACACTGTTTATATAGCAGTTTGACAAAAAACAATTTTGATCACTGAAAAGCTTAATATTCCGTTTACAACACATTGTAAATAAAACGTTTAGCTGATTTTATAGAGTTATCTCCCTGTAGTGTTAGGTACCACCTGAAGCCATTTTAAGTTAGGATATAGTAATACATCAAAAACTGAGGATAAAACAAAATAGTATAGTACGTGTATCTTTGGATAATTATACGTGTATATATATAGCATTGATAGTGTATCAAGATGTGTTCCTTATTAATATTTCACATAAATTCACTGGAAGTTTTTAATTACAAACCTCCAATTACTTTCAGAAGAATTGCTTGACCATATCCCATTGAGACCTGATCTCTAACACTACAGCGGTACCAACCATCATCGTCGAATGAAAGAGGGTTTAATGTAAGAAAATGGTGGTTCATTTTGAAACCATCACTTTCCGGAATTTCAACTGAATAATTGCTTAAAGTAACATGGTCAAATGCAGGATCAACTGGAACAGTAAACCCACTGTCGTTGAATTTGTTCCAGTACAGATACAAAGGTTCAAACTTCGTTTCGTATGTGACGCTGCACCGAAGTGTTAATCGTGAACCATAGACTTCTGTGTAATTCATTTTGCTAGAGTTTACCAATATTTCTCCTACAATTATAATTTGTTTCTTTAATATTATCTTGAAACTACCCCTTTAAATATAATTATTGTTTATTATACTTGCATACTACAAGGTTTATTCCACCATTTGTTACATCAGGAGATGTCTGTACAAGGTAAGAAATATGTTCAATTCGTTTGATGAGATTCAGCTATTAATTTTGCTATTCGCTAAGGGTCTTTCCGATTTAAATTTTCCTTAAATCATTTTTTTTTTGAAATTCAACTTATTTGAAATGTTTGATTTTTTTTGGAAAAAAACAAATTGTTAAAAAAGCCTAGCATAACATTGACCAATATTCATTTAGGAGTATCAACATTGAATAAAATATTATCATTCCAGCATGTGCATTTGTTTGGATAATTATCAAGAATCATCATCGTCAACTATTCATGTTGTATCATTAACCATGCATTCGAAAATTTGGGCCATCGCAAAAGTATTGTAATTATAACAACTGTAAACCGGGAAATTTTCGCCATATATTAACACAATCTAAATTCGCGCCGTTTGAATTTGAGATATAAATATTTTTTATAAATGATGTAGAAAGTGAACAGTTTAAATCGAAATTAAAACTTGTGTTCATGCTAACTTGTTACTCCATCTTTTGATCTTATTAGTCTGTGTAGAATATTAGATAAGGTAATACTTTTATAACTGACTGACAGGTGTCATTTACAAAATTGTAACACGCGTTGTTTATCGGCAATGTCTGCTTGCTTGAGATGTCTTCCGTGTTAATAAGATTACTGAACTGAGTTAAAGTCATGACCGACATCTTACTTTCAATTTCCATTTAGAGAAACAGTTATGATTTGAGGTACAGATCTGTCGTTTATAGAATCAGTGGCTCTACAGATATCCTATTCATATACGTATGGCCTTCATCTTATAGAAAGAGATTTCTTGAAATTTTCGCGGTCGTTTTACTTTCGCGTTTCAATTCCCCAAGAAAATACCGAAATCAAAACTGCCGCGATCATTTCCCTCTTTACATTATTCAGTGAGATCTACTTTCAATCAGTACAAATTCTTTTGTGGTTTTTAAAAAAAAAATCACGTTCCTCTAGCTATAAGTTATGGCAATATTATCTGAAATATATGATATTTATTATATGTGTAGTGTAAAATTGATAATGGAATTGGGAAATATGTACTGCAAGCTTCTACGATTAACAGTTATTGTATTTATACTGCAATTGATTTTGTACACTGTTTTTGCTTTTAAAGAAAGAAAAACTTACCTTTGTTACAATTTTCGTTTTTTTTGAAAATCATTTAATTGCTGCAATTAATTCCCTGGTGTAGCCGCAGGATCCCAATTACTTCAATAAATCATTAGTTCTTAGCTTTCTGTTTTTTGTTTTGTTTTGGGCTATCATATTTCCTTCTTTTGTTTTTTACTTATGTTAATATCCTTTTCGCATCATTTTGTTGTTCTGTGCGTTCTATTCCATTGCAGAATAATAGCTGATTTCACAGCACCGTTTATTGTAAATCAAGTTTGTTTTCTTACAAGTGAATTACTACTTTATGTCACAAATTTTTACATTTTGTTTTAATTCACTAACAAATACTACTCACAATATTCATTTATCGTTATTCAAGTTATTGTAAGCTTTCCACTTATCATTTCAATAGTCAAAAACAAAAAAATTAAGAGAGACTGGAGGCAATAGGAGGATATTCTTACTCATAAACAGTAAGTAAACCTAAAATTAATGTCATTGACAAAAAACAATGACTAACAAACAAACTGACAACAAACACAACATAGAAAATAAAAAGCAAGAATAAACCAAACCCTAAAAACAAAAGATGTAATCTAAGTGCGCCAGCATGCTAAGCAGATCATGTTCATCATGTTAAAGGGAGTAGTTTCCTATTCAAACGCGACTTGGGTTACACATGTTCAGTCATTGAAGAGATTTGTAACATCAGCTGTAACATGTGTAATGCATACTACACGGGATACATGTGCTATATAAACAATTTGCGGTGTTTGAAGTCAATAAAATATATGACAAAGTTAGTGTTTATCATCACAAACAAAAGGTAAATGATCAACTTTAAATCATGGAACGATTTATTAAAAATATGTTTACTTCTTAGGAAAATTAAAATGACTCCCTTTCGGACGTGTTTAATGAGGTCTCTTCAAACACAAAAAAAAGCAGAATATCATGTCAAGCTAAATGTAAGCTTTACTGTAAATTGTAAGTATGCATTGTTTTGTATTTATTGAGCAACATGCTATTTCGATTATTAATACTTATGTTATTATCTGTTTATGCTAGGTTAAGTTTCGTTTAAATTTTGATACAGTACTACACCTTTTTACATGACCTGGTTGGATCGACATTATGTATTGATATAATTTACGTTTGTAAACATTTTTTAAAAGAATCATACCTCCTAATATTGTTAGACTGGTTGGTTTGCTTTCTCCTGTTCCTATAATGTTAACAGCGAAGCATATATACTGCCCTTCATCGTTAAACGTTATCTCATGGATGGTCAACGATGGTTCGCTAACCGTAGCACCATAAATAATATTAGGACTTGACGATGTTATATTCTTTACTGTACCATTATATATGTGTTGCCAGTAAACATTGCTGTGGTTTGGAGTAGAATCAATAATGCATTCCAGAGTTATAAACCAACCATACCCTTTGCTATATTCCGTATTTGGTATTGTAACATTCGGAATATCTGTAAAATGCGATGAGTACATGTTGATTTCAAGTATTGATGTTTTTTGTAATCATATTTATAACAAACAAAAAAACCAGTTCAATGTTATATTCAAATGAATTGAAAAGTCGTTCGATTTAATTCTTTTTATTGACATCAACGTAATTAAATCTCTAACATAAAGGCAAATACCACGATGATTTGTTCTGATGGAGAGCAATGGAAATACGCCTGTGTAGTATGTTGGGTGTGAGCCGTGGAAATAAGTTTTAATTGTTCGTTGTTTTATGAACTTTGTACTTGTTAGGCTTTCTTGACTATTTTTATGTTTTTTGTTTTTTTTTATTTTTACATATTCTTTTATTAATGTTTAATGATCACCTGTTAAATCAACCCTTAGTTGCATAGGGAAGAAACAAAGGGGCCCCCGATTTTACAGTCTTATTTGTCGGAGGAAAAGTAAATGAGGAAAAAAAAACTCCCATTTTAAGTAATTTTACATCTATCTTTATAAACATCATCTATCTTTGGACAAAAATAATGCACATGTTATCATCATTTATCTATATACTCACCATATATATTATTTTCTATTTTGTCATCTGGCCATCACTGGTGGAACAAAACACACTTATGGTGTATTACATTATAAGCCTGGTATCTTTGATGACTATTAGCATGTCGACATGTCCTATTGTAATGTTTATTTGTGTATTGCTCTATTCTGAATGTTTTTGTGGTTTTTTTACATTGCCATAAATGCCTAGCCTCAAACAAGGCTCAAACGACTATTGTATTCTTAAAATATTCTGTACCAAATAAAGCAAACTGTAGTATACCGATGTTCAAAACTCATAAATCGATTGAAAAAAACAAAAACGAGGGAAACGCATAAGATAAGTCAGGAACACGACAATTGTTATCCTATAGATCGTTTCTGTGTGTGTTGCATTGTCGTTTTCGTTTTTTTTTGTACGTCAGTGTTTCTGTTTTGTTTTCTATCGATTTATGACTTTCGAAAAGCTGTATACTACTGTTGCCATTATCTATAATCGATAACGTGGTTCAAAAACCGTTAAATAAAAGTAGCTACGAAGTGAACAACTTCATTTCACATCAACTGATCGATAGTTTCAATCAAAACATTATTTCAATCATGTTTAGAAAATACTGTTTTCATTTGGTGTGTTTGGGAAAGGTAGGATAGTAATCAATCATATTACATCTTCTGTTTTTATATTCTTCAGTTTGTGAGCTCATAGTAGAATATACTGGGGAGTGAGTGGAACACTTCAGCATTATTGAACCAGCGCATCATAATACAAACTCAACGCTACAAATTTGATGCGTCAGAATCGCTTTTCTTGATCAATGTTTACTAGAATCTTTTAAACCATTCATTTGGAAGCCAAATACAAACTTTTAACCGGAGAATCTTATAGTATGTGATTAAAATTGACCCCAAAATGAAAGTAAGATCTATTTATGGTGGTCCTGTTCCCTCATGTTCCTGAGAAGTTAGAACCTCGACTTTTGTTAATGCTATCTGAATTTATTTATTTTTTCCTATGTAAACTAGTTATAGACTAGTACGTTTGGAAAAATCTCAGCAATTACTTACCTCCAATGATTGTTAGCTCAATTCGTGGGCTTCTTTCAGTGGAGAAATTATTGTGCGCCAAACAATTGTACCAAGCAGCGTCTTCGAATGAAAGCAGTGTTATTGTCAAATAATGGTGATCCATAACAAAACCGTTCTTTTCGGGAATTACAACAGAGACATTGTATAAGGTAACGTGTTCATTTCCATAATATAAAGGATTTACAAGAATGCCAATGCCACTACTATTATATTTATTCCAGGATACACCGACCGGTCCGAACTTTGTTTCGTAAGTAACACTGCACCGAAGTGTTACTTGTGAACCATATACTTCTGTGTAGCTAGTTATGCTAGAGTTGACTACTAAATCGCCTATCAATAAAAATAAAATATTTGTATATTTAAATTCATCTGAGCGTTACCCTTTAAAATCGAAATAGAACTTATTATACATGTAAATGCATCGGTCACTTCCAAATGATGTGTTTTTTGTACATTTTGTTTTCAATATTTGAAATAATTACTCTCTTCTTGCGAAATGATTTATAAAGGTTTTCTCTTCAGTGATTGCATCACGTATACTGTTTTTCTCGGTTTTTTTTTTTCGGAATAACCTCCTTGCTTTGCTTTGTTTTATTGAACCAAAGCATTCCGGCACATAAAAATTATACCACTGCATCGAGTGTATTACGAAATTTATCCACTCGAGACGTTTAGATTTTTCAATTTAAAATGCAATGCTCGACGAACGTTTTTAAAAAACATTTGGAATTTAAGTGTCTAGAGTGGATAAATATTTGCAGATTTGGTGGTATAGTCTGTTTCTCTAATGATTTATTAACAATATGCAGACAAATGCAATACTTCTTTTCAAATAATCTGCAAAAAGATGTGTTCTTTCTATATGACGTCATCAGACATGGTCACATTTTTTCGCGCCGTCACAATAGGCAATTCAGAGGAAAGCAAGAAAATTTGACCTCATAATCGAATTTTGACCAATGAAGAACGGTGATCAAACGATCCACACTTTGATTGAATAAAAACAATCAACATGCCAGGAAAGGGATAAATCGTGTAATAATTAGAGAAATTAAATTAAGCATTGTTTCGTATTTTATGTTTGACATAAGTAATATGTTGAACATTTTTATTCAAATAAGATAAATATGTGACCTTAATTATAGGTTTATAAAATTTGCCCTTTCCTCATTCAAATACAGCTAAATGATAAACTTTACATTGGTGTAATTTTGTTTGTTATTTGAACTAAAATGTGACATCGTTAAAGTAAGCCCGAAGTAACCTTTTGCAAAGAGTACATGTGCAAGAACAACGACACCACGTCATGTAATAAAATACATAAGTTATGTCAACCCGCAGATACATCAATGAATTTTAATTAATATAAAGTAATGAAAAACTATATCCAGTTATTATTCAACCATATAACGTAAAAAAAATATTGTTAATTGGGTGTAAATTATGTTATGTAAAGATAAACGTCATACTAAACAACGTATTGTAAAAGTTTTCAGATTAGACAGCTGTAGCCTGTATAAGCCAAATATAACAACTGCTTAACTATATATAAACTAATAGTTGTCAGGTAGGCGCTCTAAATACATATAAATGTTGTTGAAACTTAAGAAAGCAACAACATTACCTCAGGAAACCGATTAGTTAAATATCATTTTGGTACTCAAGTAGTCGTTGACATCCCTAGTTAAAACAGATTGGTTTTAGCTCAAATAGATACTGTGTGAACAATCAAACTATATTATTATTTTCTTTTATAAAAGGTGCTTTTTTGTTTGTTAAGAGGGTTAACCTGTTATATGAGAGACAACTCATACACATGGATTGAAAGAAATTGTGGTTTTTACGTAGAAGTAATGAAAATAGTGATCAATCATTCATGTTTCTTACATTTGGTTATGAGAATAATTAAACAGGTCCATAAACCTGTATTCACCCTTTATTTTAATGATTTTGTATTTATTTTTTTAATGTATGTTAACTAGTGATTATATATGTCAAGTAATTTCAATTGACGTTAAAGTGTGTCTTTCTATGTCGTGTTATTAAACTATTGTTTCAGTTAAGGATGAAGATTGGTACTTATTGTAACGTTTATATCCGCTGCATTTGTTTGCACATGTCCTAAGTCAGAAATTTTATGTTCAGTTGTTTGTTGATGTGATTGATGAATAGTTATCAAAGGCACCAGGATTATAATTAAGTACGCCAGACGCGCGTTTCGTCTACATAAGACTCATTAGTGACGCTCAGATCAAAATATTTATTAAGCCAAAGAAGTACAAAGTTGAAGAACATTAAAAATGCCAAAAAGTTATGCCAAATACAGGTCAGGTAATCTATGTCTGGGATAAGAAAATCCTTAGTTTTTCAAAAAATTCAAAGTTTTGAAAACAGCATTTTTTTAAAAATTAACACACAATTGGTATTCATGTCAATACCAAAGTGTAAACTATTGTGTGGGCTGGTGATACCCTCGGGGAAGAAACGTTCCCCAGCAGTGTCATCTACCAAGTGTTTTTCGCTATTCATATAGACTAGACCGTTGGTTTTCCAGTTTGATTGGTTTAACACTAGTCATTTTGGTCCTGCATCTGGATTATATATCTTCCAATTAATACGATATTTCTGGGCTTATTTTTCCTATCATGATTTCATTGATAGAAGGTTGATGCCCTTCATGGAAGCTATGAAACATCCCTTCGTAAATGTTATGGACGCAATCACGAGTTGGATGGCCGTTATAGAATAACTGTTTCATAGATGTATCGGATATGTTTCTCATGTCATAAAGGTAACCCACTTACCTTTCCCCCCGAGTGTGACCTACCGACGGGCGTCCCATGTGGAGTAGGATCCGCTTACCCTTCCGGCACATCTGAAATCACTCCCAGTTTTAGGTCGGATTCGTGTTGCATAGTTTTGAGTTTTTTATGTTGTGTCTTTTGTACTTGTATGTGTCTGTTTGTCTTTTTTTGTAGTCATGGCGTTTTATTTTCGATTTATGTGTTTGACTATCCCTCTGGTATCCTTCGTCTCTCTTTTATAGCTTGCTGTTTTGTGTGAGCCAATGCTTAATGTTGAAGACCGTACTTACAATATAATGGTTTACTTTACAAATTGTTTCTTGAATTGAGAGTTGTCTCATTGACACTCATACTTCGTCTTCTTACATATACCTGAAGATAAAATACCTCACGAAGGAGTCGACAAAGTTCACGAAATGTAAACTTTAGTCTTTGTTCCTTAAAAATCTGTAGGAATTGTTTCTGCGTAAGGAGCCCACACCCGCACTTTAAGTCCGTATACATTGTAGTGTGAGCTTGCATGAAAATAGCATACCAATTGGGAAATTATAACACCATTCGACTAGCAGAGACTATGTTGCTGCTGAGAAATAAATTATTGATAATTGGGAAGTTGACATCATCCCGTTTTTCATAGATTCTAATGTTAAGTTGTCCATCTGTGCTAATATTGATGCAGATATCAAGACATGAGCAGTATCTGTATTATCCTTAATTTCAAGTTCACTTGGATATAAGAGATGCAACTTCTGTATGGCATATCAGTTATTTTGTCTTAGGACAACATAATTATGTCTGAACTTTATAGTTAAGCTTTTCAAAATGTGTTTTTTTCTTTTTGGTTTTAGAAGGTTTATAATTAAGTCTGCTGCATACGAGTAGTAAACCCACTTGGACATGATGGTATCACTCTAGGTATCAATTGGAATACCGATTGTCTATTGAAAAATCAATCCTGCAAACTCATATCTGTTGCCACAAAACCAGGTTCAACCAAACCTTTTTTTTCAGGAAAATGGCAATTGTTATCGTATAGCTTTTTTATAAGTGTGTTGCATCGTCGTTTTTTTTCCGTTCACTTCAGTCTTTCTGTTTTTTTTTTGTTGTCGAAATGTTTATGTGTGTAATTCACTGTCCTGAATGTTCTTGAACTTATTTGTACTGTATTCCTGGCATGAAATGGTGCCCATTTAGTGTTACAGCTAACATTACAATACAAGCTCGAGGTTGGCTTAGCCACAAAACCAGGTTCAATTATTTTTTTCTTAAAATGTACTTTATTAAGCCAGGAAAATGGCCATTGTTACCCGGATATGAGTTTTTCTCAATCGATTTGTGAATTTCGTCCTTGACACGTTGTGCTCCTTGCTTTTGTCTAAAGTGACGTTTTTATATTGAATTTTTGAAGTATTTTGATCTATTTATTTCTTGAAATTTGTATTAATAAGTTAAGGATTTCGGTACTACATATATTTAAATACCTTCACTAACATACATGGTGTAATCATTTTTACAGGGATCTTATTATGGTGTTCCTTTATTTATTTTACAATTGTGCATCAATCATATAATTGTACTTGTATTATCATAGATCTACAATCAACAACATATGTTAAAGACAAAATAAAGGCAACAGTAGTTTACCGTTGTTCAAAAGTCATACAATGGTAGAGAGTTATATCTAGAAGTCTTTACTAAAACAAATCTTTTGACAGAAATTCATAAACTATTACCACCGTCTTGTCTGATTATCTGTTTTCGACTATGTTATCTTTAAATTGTATTTTGATAGTATGACTGCTTACACGACATAGGAATATAAACATTAAATAAATTGGTGTTATTTGCTTCAAAACTGAAAAAAAGATGAATCAGCTTACCCCCTAATACTGTAAGAGTGGTTGGTTTGCTTTTTCCAGTTCCAACAATATTAACAGCTAAGCATGTGTACTGCCCTTCATCATCTGTCGTAGCCCGTCGGATGGTCAACGATGGTTCAGTGACTGTTGCGCCATAAACAGTAGGACTAGGCGATGTTATATTCATTACTGTACCATTAGATACTTTTTGCCAGTATACACTAGTGTGGTTTGGAGTAGAAACAACAATACATTCTAGAGTCATATGCCAACCATACCCTCTGCTATATTTCAAATCGGGTATTGTTACATTTGGAACACCTGTTTAAATCAATGAAAAGACACTTTCAATTTGTTCACGTTGTCTGATTAACTCAATAATTTATTTGTTCGTTTTAACTAATTTTAAAAAATCGATTGCAACGAACAAAAATAGGTGACAATATTCCGTTGCGCGATTACGCTAATTATACTGCACGGTTGAAATACACTTTGCCAAAAAAAAGATACGGGTTACAACATTATTTCTCAAAACTCGTCGAAAGACATTCTTCATCAGATAACTTAGGATTTCAAGCTGGAAATACTAAGCAGTATTGAGGTAAAATCATTGAATAATTTCCTCTGCAGGTTTACACACGTACTATATAACGTCGTAAAAACTATGTTTGCAATATTTCCATCGCTCGTGTTATTCTGATACATTTTTGATTTTTAATGATATCACATACAATATTTATCTGATTACGACTTTTATACTAAAAGAAGTTACCATCCAGTTATATCAGGGGGAGGGTTGAGATCTCATAAACATGTTTAACCCCGCCGCAATTTTGCGCCTGTCCCAAGTCAGGAGCCTCTGGCCTTTGTTAGTCTTGTATGATTTTAAATTTTAGTTTCTTGTGTATTATTCGGAGTTTAGTATGACGTTCATTATCACTGTACTATTATGCATATTTTTAGGGGCCAGCTGAAGGACACCTACGGGTGCGGGAATTCTCGCTACATTGAAGACCCATTGGTTGCCTTCGGCTGTTGTCTGCTCTATGGTCGGGTGGTTGTCGCTTTGACATATTCACCATTTCCTTTCTCAATTTTACTCGTATATTAAACGAGTTAATATATATAAAAAGTTTAAGGCATATCAAGTTAGTTTGTATTATAAAATAGCTATTTTATCACCTCCATTAACGGTCAAATTCACAGGATTACTTTGTCCTATTCCAATCATATTTTCAGCATGGCATCTATATTGTCCAGATTCTTCAAATGTTACCTCTAATAGGGCAATCATAACTGGAGAATAGGTAATGTTTCCGTCAAAGTGCGAAGTTCGTGTTCTGCCGTTGAGTACACGTGACCAGTATACGTTGAAATGAGTTGGATATGATGTTATATCACACACAAGTGTGATATCTTGACCGTATTCCACACTGTATGGTCCTGGTTCAACATGCACGTTTGGAACATCTAAATGTTAAACATTAAAATGATTAAGTTAAGGTTTATTACAATTTGCTTTTTTGATAGTAAGGATAATCAACGTCTTTTAAATATAGCAATAATATTTGACTGTATTGCTGATCTTCGATTTAAATCATAAATGGTATAATGATTAGCGATCTACAAATGTACAAAATTGATTGGGGGAAAAAGCTTAATGTTTAGACATACGGAAAGTTGAAATGACAAACAAGGCAATGACAATTCCCGATCGAACAGTTTCGCTGAGCACATAAAACGGAAGAAGTCTTGGAACATCGATATGGTAGACACTCCTAGCTCTACAAGATTCGCTTTTCAGGCAAATTCAGTATTCGTTGATATGGTTGTTATGATAATAAGATGTTTTGTTGTTTGAATTTTGCAAAACTACTGTTATTTTGCATCATAATGCATGCATGCAGAAAACTTAATAGATATTCATCTTCAAATGAACTGTCCTTGGTGTCCTTTATTTACGTAAATTTAGGTCAATCATATTCAAAAGGATAATTGTTTTATTCAAATATTACCACATATTTTGTTTTTTTAGTATTTGATTTTTTTTCTTCTTTCTTTAAGGTGGTATGGGCGTTTAAATATTAGCGCCTCCTGTGCAGTATGTTATTCTCATTGTCCTAAATAGACACTTAATTAATTTCGATTATAGCAATAATCAATTTTAACTTAAGGGCATACGATACAGTTACAGGGGAGGTAATGACGTTGCTAACGTAAAATCTTATTTTCGCGACGTCAAACTATAACATATATGACATATCGGGAAAAGACGCATGTTTCGACTGATTTTTATCATTCAATGTGATTTAATTTAAAAACAAGTGCATGGCCCCCTATTTTTTTTTAAACGACATTTTGTTTCATTTTGCTGGTGGATTGTGTGGACCAAATTTTATAAAACTGTAAGTAGTGCAATTTTTTAAATTTGATAAATATACAGCCAAAAAATACGTTTTTTTCTAAATTCATGACCTTTAGATAAATATGAGTTATTTCGGAAATACTATGTAGATGTGCATATCGACAAGAAATTACGATACAATTTTTTTTCTAGTTAGTTATCAAAGGTACCAGGATTATAATTTTATACGCCAGACGCTACGCCCCTTTAAACTTATTTGCCTTAATATACTACTGCAACAGTTTGTCATCGCAACTCCTCTGAAACCACACAACAGAATTTCATGAAACCTTTTTAGATATTAAGGACATACTATGTAGATGTGCATATCGTCAGGAAATTATGATTCATTTTTTTTCTTGGAGTTATTCCCCTTTGAACTTATTTGCACCAATATACTACTGCAATAGTTTGTCATCTCAACTCCTCTGAAATCACACAACAAAATTTCATGAAACTTTGTAGATAATAAGGACATACTATGTAGATGTGCATATCGACACGGAATTATGATTCGATTTTTTTTCTAGGAGTTATTCCCCTTTGAACTTATTTGGCTCAATAAACTAATGCAACAGTTTATCATCAAAACGACTCTGAAACATCATAACAGAATTTCATGAAACTTTTTCGATAATAAGGACATACTATGTTGATGTGCTTATCGACAGGAAATTATGATTCAATTTTTTTTCTTAGAGTTATTTTATTTGTCCAATGACAATGTGGGGGCGTGGGGTGTGTGAGCGCGCTCACGAAGGTTCTTTTGTGTTGATGTTAATTGACGGATTACAGCACCGTTTATTTTTATACCATGGCCACAAAAAAACTGCATCCTACAAGTTTCATTTATATTTCTATCCACATAACAAATACCTTGAAACAAGAATAATTCTGCAAAACCTTATTCATATTTTTTTATAGTCTACACTATTTGTAATAATCTATTTAGAGAAATTAAGAATCATAAACAAATAAATTGGATATACCATGTTATTAAAATTATTTCATTCTGGTAAATTTGTCTTTTATCATGTTTATATAACTTCAATCAGGCCATGGAGAATCTAAGATAAAGACAATTTCAAAGAAAGAATTAAAATATATGTGTGATACAACAGAAGTGTACTTTCTTGCTCAGCTAGCCCATGTGCATGCCATGTATTATCATCACTTTGATTTATAAGACATCTAAGAAACAATGTCGAATATGTAAAGGGAATCTTTCACTAATGATACTGGGATGATCCTTGACTACAGTGTTCCAAGTAAGAAATGCCCACCACAATGGACATAATTAGAACCATACGAGAAGAACATACATACAGGTTCTTATTAACCATCTTGTATATCAAAATAACAAATAATGTAGAAATGCAGCTTATGTGTTCTTCTACTAATTTTTAGTATTTTTTTTTTTATCCAAAAGCAAAGTAGTGGATCTCATTTTAACAGAATCATTTGATAATCCATATATTGTGTACAAAAAGTGTCTCCTCCAAGATAATCTTGAACATAAAACCCAAATATTGAAAAAAACACTACACATTTTTAGTGTTTGGTACTGGTCTGATATTGAAGATGGCTGTCACTCTGTAACACTATGGGGGGGGGGGGGGGACATATTTTTTTTAATCAGAAAACACCGTCAAACATTCAAACATATTATCCACATTGATCTGTGTCCACACTTGTTTCTGAATAAAAAATGTTTAAATTTTTAGGATACTTATAAAATACAGAAATTGAAAATCATTTAACAAAAACCAATTTGTGTTTATTTTTTAAAACAATAAAGTTATGGCTTTCTTTCGAAAGGGAAAATACGGCCACACATCAGAATTTTGAGCAAATATACAAAAATTCGACCTCATAAAACTCAAAAAGTAGCACATGATATATTTTTTATTACATATTTGATTTAATCAGGCACAAATTTTCATCAAACTGTAAATACGGGATCAAAACTGTATCGTATGATTTAATACATTAAAAATAAGTGGAATAATTGAAAACTGCAATTTCATAACTTTATACAGTTTATTGTTGCAAATTTCATTCTCACAAATTTGAAAAAAGAAGCACGCTTTGTGTTCGGAAGCAACACAAATTGCAGATTGAAGATAATGTAAACCGATTTTCATTTTGGTAGCGTATGCAGCAGTTTCACACCTGATTTATACCCGAATAGACCAGCAAAGTATGTGACAAAAGTATTTAAACAAGTTACTATTTTACATCGTCCGCTAATAATCCGAGAAATTAAACGACAAAAAGCATTTTAAAGCTTACAGTGTATTATTAACGGGTATAATTCCCTAGCAATATGTGTGATCAGACTCCCTCCCTTTCTGCCGCCTAACTTTCAAAGTCATAAAATTATATAATCATTTATCATGTCATAAATGAAATGTTCCAACACTTTGTGAACCTTTCTTTTTCTAATAATCTCTTGTATTGCCGTTATCCCAAAATATTAGTCCATGTTTTAAATACCCATGCAATAAGGCTTAAGTACACAATTCGTTTTTATATAATTTATTGATGAATATCTATCAAACCTGTGTATAACGTATATGTATTATTTTATTCCCTGTGAGAATTGTAATCAATAAGTTCATGTTTAATATCTGGATAACTACGATTAGTATGTATGTATCGAAATTAAGACGTACTTAAGTAAATTATTTCTAAAAACAATGTACCTCCTAAGACTGTCAGACTTGTTGGTGTGCTTTTCCCTGTTCCTACGATGTTTACCGCGAAGCATATGAACTGTCCGTCATCGTTAAACGTTATCTGACTGATGGTCAACGACGGTTCACTAATCGTTGCACCATTAGCAACATTAGGACTAGACGATGTTATATTCTTTATTGTACCATTATATATGTGTTGCCAGTATACATCAGTGTAGTTTGGAGTAGAATCAACAATGCATTCCAGAGTTATAGACCCACCATACCCTCCGCTATATTCAGCATTGGGTATTGTAACATTTGGAACACCTGTAAAATGCGATGAACAGGTTGTATTAGTTTGTCCGTATTAATTTCAATCGCTGATGTACTTTTTCAACATTTATTAAACAAATCGATTAATTTCTTATTAATGTATTGACACAAAGAAAATACGAGACTTCAATGACAACATACTATAATATCATACTATGTAAGGTTTGTAACATCGTGTGTCATTTTGATTTAGGGCCTAGAAAAAAAGCTGTAATTGTCGAACACAGAGAAAAGAATACTTTACATGCATTTGCAATATGTTTGTATTGATAACGTTTAAAATATAACAATCTTTACGCATTTTAGTGTGATTTTCATTTTAAGGTAATTAATTTTGTCTTACGCAGCTCTATTAAAAGCGATTTTTTAAAGGGTAGCATTCTTAAATTTAAATCATAATGTTAATATGGCACCTGTATAGACCTGATTCTTCAAAGATTACATCTCATCAAGCGATTATAAGTGTTGTATCGTTGCATTAGTTTCTATTATCAGTAAACGTAGTATAGTGATGTTACAAAATGGTTTGATATCTTGACAGTACTTAAAATTAAATGGTCCTGGTTCAACATGCGTACAGGTACCACCTAAATTGTCAACATCATAAGCTTTTAAAAGCTTGAATCTTTGATAAAGAAGAAAAATCTACTTTTAAAATATATTAATTACGTTTATACTGCATTGCTCATCATATTTTTTAATTATTATATAATAAGAAATACCGGTTTACGTATATTTTAAGCCTTGCTGTATAATCGATGTATTATAAAAATAATTTCCGTTCATTTGTTTGTCAATCCTTGTATCTATGATGAGCTTGTTTCTTGAACAACATCCGTGTTCGAAAACGTGTCGACAACCTTTCCTTACCTTATTTTTCATGACTTTTTACGCGTATATTTTTAATAGTTATTCGCAATAATAAACTCAAACCGACTGTTTCATTAGTGTTGACGAAATACTTACCCCATACAGACACTACAATTTCTACATGGAAACACACTGAAAATAATCCATCAAAAAAGTGCTATTAAATAACCCGGAGACTTCAACAGCTACGTTATAATACGATTGTATTGAATGAAGGAATTCAGAATACATGAAAAACTCAAATTTTAACTCGGTTACTTTTTTTTTACTAGGGTTGATTTTTCATGGTTTTCAATTAGAATTCATTGAATATAAATAGTAAAAGTAATATGTGAAAATAAATGTACTTCAATGAGACAGTAGATCAACCATTATAAGCAAAAGGCGATGAAAGACAAATTCTTTTGCGTTTTTCCAAGCTCTTGGTATGAAATACATTTGAATGAATCTTACGGAAACAATAAAATATCTACATTAACACAATAACGAAAAGCATAAATAGTTATCAAAAGTACCAGGATTATAATTTTAAACGCTAAACGCGCGTTTCGTCTACATAAGACTCATCAGTGACGCTCAGATCAAAATAGTTAAAAAGCCAAACAAATATAAAGTTGAAAAGCATTTGAGGACCCAAAATTCAAAAAAGTTGTGCCAAATACGGCTAAGGTAATCTACTCCTGGGGTAAGAAAATCCTTAGTTTTTCGAAAATTTAAAAGTTTTGTAAACAGAAAATTTATAAAAATGACCATATAATTGATATTCATGTCAACACCGAAGTGCTGACTACTGGGCTGGTGATACCCTCGGGGACGAAACGTCCACCAGCAGTGGCAGCGACCCAGTGGTGTAAATAGTTATCAAAAGTACCAGGATTATAATTTTAAACACCAGACGCGCGTTTCGTCTACATAACACTCATCAGTGACACTCAGATCAAAATAATTAAAAAGCCAAACAAATATAAAGTTGAAGAGCATTTTAGGACCCAAAATTCAAGACAGTTGTGCCAAATACGGCTAAGGTAATCTACTCCTGGGGTAAGAAAATCCTTAGTTTTTCGAAAATTTTAAAGTTTTGTAACAGAAAATTTATAAAAATGACCATATAATTGATATTCATGTCAACACCGAAGTGCTGACTACTGGGCTGGTGATACCTTCGGGGACGAAACGTCCACCAGGAGTGGCATCGACCCAGTGGTGTAAATAGTTATCAAAAGTATAAAAACATGACAAACGAAAAAAAAAACGTTCCCGGTTTGGGTTTAGAATGACGAGTTTAAATCTTAATCAATAAAATTGAGAATGGAAATGGGGAATGTGTCAAAGAACCAACAACCCGACCATATAACAGACAACAGCAGATGGTCACTAATAGGTCTTCAATGCAGCGATAAACCTTTCTTTGATTATAGATTAATGTCGTAATGTCGACAATAGTTATCAAATGTACCAGGGTTATAATTTAATACGCCAGACGTGCGTTTCGTCTACATTAGAAACATCAGTGATGCTAAGATCAAAATAAAAAGTACAAAGTTGAAGAGCATTGAAGACCCAAAATTCCAAAAAGTTGTGCAAAATACGGCTAAGCTAATCTTTTTATGGGATAACAAAATCTTAGTTTTTTGTAAAATTCAAAGAAAAATTAATCAAAATGACCAGTTTATGATATTCGTGTCAACACATGTACAGTAGTGCTGACTACTAGGCTGGTGATACTTAAAACGTGCATAAAAGATAACCACTGCACTAGGTGATGCAGAGTACATAGTGTTCCCAAATATATTTGTTAACAAGCCGTATTCTTAATTTAGTAACCACTAATTCGGTGGTTTTAATTGGTTGGCGTCTTTCTTATTAGTGTATTGTTGATTTTGTTGTTGAATCATTTTGCATTTAGTCATGTCGGCGTCGTTTGAATGCAGTGAGATGTGAAAAAATAATGTTTACATACATACCAAACTTACCTCTACTTGCTTTACCACTGGTTTGTTCCTCAACTTAATTAGATTAATTTTTAGTTCAATAAACACGTTCAGATATATTGGCCTTAGTAGTATATACACAAGAGCAACCTAGTTCTCGGTGAGTCAAAATTATCGTTCAAACTATAGATGGCATATCAATAGAAAATCATCTTACCTGAGAAAATGAGCAAGAGAGTCTTTGGTATACAACAGTACAAAGACATAATCTATATAAAAGAATTGTAATGAATCAATATATAAAATTTAGTTGTTTTGACATATTCGAACATTTTCATCTTCGATTGTTTAGCTTTTACACATGATTTACATTTCATACATTGTAAGGTTTTATATAACTCTGTCAGTACTACAGAAGCCGATCCATGGTGTCTGATATTAGTGCCAATTTTGAATAGCTTATATTTTTCAAAACCTTGAAAACATTTTTTTTTCTTCTTGGGGGAGTATGCCTATGAAAAATTTCTATTTAGCTGATTGCAAAAATGTGCATTTGTATTATAAACAAGACCTTTGAACATCACCTTCTGTACTTTTTTAATCGGTAAATCGGTCGTAGATTATCCTAGAAGCCGATTCGACTGAATAATGTAACCTGAAAACACTAATATTTAGACGTATTAATATAACATATGCGGCCGTCACATGTTCTGAATAAAAATACCCAGTTGGTAGCTCTTACGAAATATTATTTTAACAAATAAGTTGAATACTTGTATCATAATCTATAATGATTTGCTATTTCTTGATCAATTAGATAACCTACCCATGTTTCAGATTAAAGAACAAAACATGGATTACCAGATCTATATTACATATGTTCAAGTTGATAGCAGTTTTCATCTTATGAAATGGTTGGTTTTAACTAATTATCATATATCTACTGAGAAACAGTATCTGAAGATATATTTACATTCAGGACCGAAATAATCAGGAGATAACTGTATTGTATTTTTAAAAACTGATGGCTTCAATTGTTTTTTATTGGTCGCAAAAATAAGCTTTTTCTGGCGACGAGACAATTGATTTGTCAAATTGGGTTCCATAACGATCATTAAATAAAACCCCAAAAAACATTATGCCCATCGTATACGAATGCCCCACTTGCTCTACCATTTTCTATGATCAGTAGACCGTAAAATTAAGGTAAAAAATCTAATGTGGCTTTGGAATTTGAACGAGCATATCATAGGGGAATATGTGTAGTAAGTTTCAAATTGATTTGACTTCAATTTCATCAAAAACTTTTAAGCTGAAGCGGGAAAGACGAACGCACCAGAAAACATATTGCCAATAAATGGGGCATGAAAATGTATCTTAAAGTCATATGAAACCAGTGAGTGGTGAAAAATAATGTTCATCCAATTCATGAACCAATGCATGTATATATCATAAACTTAGTCCTCTGGGCACGATTTTATCATTTTGTACTCAAATATATCGTATAATCGTCAATTTTTTTTCTATCTGTCTGTTATGATTTAACAAATATGGCTGCTCATTAAATGCCGTGTTTTGAAGCCGAAGTTTACCAATTGTTACCTTATAGTAAACAAATAACAAAAAGCATTGGTATTGAGCACGTGTTTAACATGTACAATCAGATAACTGTTTATTTTAATGACAGATTCATGCGTATTGCGATCACCAGATTTTTACGAGGAGGATTACGCTTAGGTCACTATGCATACGTAAAATATGTCGGCGAATTGCTTCCTGGAAGCAAGCAATTAAAAATAAGTAACTTCTTCTAAATGTGGACATATTAAAGAACTTTCCTCAGAAAAAAAGTATATGTACGCAAGTTGTATAATGAAAACTATCCATATTGCATATGCATATTTTTTTTTATTTTGAGGTTTCTTATGACTTTAAGGATTCCAATGCACATTCATTTCTAATCTATTAAAATGAGAAAAAAGACCCGGTTAACCAGGTAACGTTTGTCGGTCCTCACATTACGCTACTGAAACATAATCTCATGATGCAGTAAATCATGTACAAATATGCAAATAAAAGACTTCTATTATATCTAGTTAACATGGTTCAAACTATGAAGTCAACTAAACAACTACACAAACTAGATTGTTATATACATATAAAATTGAGAATGGAAATGGGAAATGTGTCAAAGAGACAACAACCCGACCAAATATAAAACAACAGCAGAAGGTCACCAATAGGTCTTCAATGTAACAAGAAATTCCCGCACCCGGAGGCGTCCTTCAGCTGGTCCCTAAACAAATATATACTAGTCCAGTGACAATGAACGCCATACTAATATCCTCATTGTACACAAGAAACTAAGATAAAATAATACAAGACTAACAAAGGCCAGAGGCTCCTGACTTGGGACAGGCGCAAAAATGCGGCGGGGTTAAACATGTTTGTGAGATCTCAACCCCCCCCCTATACCTCTAACCAATGTAGAAAAGTAAAAAGTATATATATATATTTACCTGAAGATCTGCGAAAGCAGTGAAAGTACTAGTAAAAAATGATGCATTGAAACCGTTATCATATTTTAATATTTTTCTTATATATAATTATATATATATATGGGATTGAGCTGATATTTCTATCGATTAACTCAGAGCAGTTTTCACTCCCTAAACATTGCGTTGTCAACTCTTATTCTTCCTCACTCAAATTATTAAAACTGATATTTTCAAACTGCAAACATGATTTTTTTTTTTAATATTTATTAGTTTCTCTTACCAGATCTATATAGTAGAAAATATTAAATCTCCTAGACCCAAAGCAATACTAACAATGCTTGTTGAGCATGTCGTTCATTTGGCTTGTTGTAGTATTTAAATATAACGATTCAAAGATTTCATGATTAACTTGCAACCATTCTCAGTGAATAAAATGATTTTCGAAAATTAAATATCTAAACAAAGTGCACGAGACCGATTAAAATTAAAGTATTATCTAGGACAACGATATGCATTATTTATGCCTTTAAAGATATATTGTACCACATTGCAGGTCTTTCAATGTCAGCAATATTAGAATAACATATAATAGACATGGTTGTTGTAATAACGCCCAACTGTTAAACAGACCTTTAACAAAAAAGGTTAAAACATCATATTTAAACTTATCTTTAAACATAAAATGTCTTATAACAGTTTAAGGACAGTTTGACACGCATTATATACAGTTAAGGTTTTTGAAAAATTGATCAAGAATGTGCATTATAGTTTATATGCACAATAATATATGGAAAGGCTATAGTGTTTAATTCGGTTTAAGTTTGTGTTGGCGTTATGTTGTATTCAAACAGGGTTCATGTTTTTTTTTGGTAAATCTAAATGTTTAAATTTTTCAAACCTTCAATTGCTTTTTTCATTCATTTTTTTCTCTAACTTGTCATGACTTCACGAAAGCCATTTAGGGTAACATTTTTAAAAAATTCATATCGTAATTACGAAGTAAATATGTCGTAATTACGAATAATTACAAGAAGTATATCTATTGCATAATAACGAAAAAATATCGCGTAATTACGAGATAAGAAGTTTTTTTCTTGTAATTACGAGATCCTCATCGCGAAATAACAAGAAAACTATCACGTCATTGAGATAAGATGTTTTTCTATCTTGTAATTACGAGACAATTATAGCGAAATAACGAGACAATTATCGCCTAATAACGAGATAAGATGGTTTTTTTTTATCTCGTAATTACGAGAAAACTATCGCGTAATTACGCGATAATCATTGTTTTATCTCGTTATTTCAAATCACCAGTATGACTGTTGTTATCCATTCGTTTGATGTGTTTGAGCTTTTGATTTTGCCATTTGATTAACAACTTACCGTTTTGAATTTTCCTCTGATTTCAGTGTTTTTGTGATTGTACTTTTTTATACTTTTTAATGGTTTGCTTGAAAAAATACGATAGACTGATTCTTGAAAAGCACTACATGTATATATATATTGTGGTGCGGAATAAATACTCAGAAACCTAATTTATGACTTTGACTAGTTAACATGCTGAACTATCCGGTCAATTTCTCACTTATACAAATAATGGATCCAATAGTCGCAAAGCTTCATAAAATGCTTACTAAGCATACGGCTAGTTATGACTATTGTAGCATTTAGATAATAAAGGTGCATAATCAGTGTAAAATTTTTTTTTAAAAAACTGAATATTTCATTTGAAATACTATCTTCGTCATGTTTTTCTATGGTATCGATTAAAAGGTATTCCAAGGATATACGTTGAATGGATTTGAATATCTTTCTTCACTTTACAAGATCATTGTACAGCTTGTTGACATTTAAATTGTATTTGATTTTCATGTTGATAAAATGTAGTACACATATTAACGATGTAATGCATAATAGAAATGCACTGAAAATCAAATCTTTAACAACATGAACAAGACAAAATAAATTAAGTTTGAATTTTCTATAAGACTACAAAATGTTCTAATGCAGTTTAAAAGTCAATTTGACTTGGATTTAAAAATAAAAATCGACATTTAATATTAGAAACTCGAATTTCATTCATTGTAAATTACAAGAAAAGATGCCATCATAATTTTTATACTAGATATCTTCCACAATATACATTATGAGTATATTTGGCGTTTCATTAGACTGGTTTTTTTTCTGTATGATATGTTTTGCACTTCAATATGAGTTCAGGGTCCGTGTTGAAGGCCGTACTTTTTACCTATATTGTTACTTGCATAGTTTTTCTGTTTGAAGCGGCATTTATTTTATCAGCATTAAAACACCATAAAAAAATAAAAATTTCCATCTTTCTTGTTAATAAGCATTCATACAATATAGACACCATATTAAGATAAATTGTGAATACAATTATAATTTGCTTTTAATTTGTCCATTTTTTTTATCTTTGTAATTGAATTATAACGCACTGGACACTTAAAAGTCTTCAGAATTGCTGAACTTCCAATTTCTACGTCGTCATTGTACAATGATTCATCTGTTGACGACTCGTTTTCTTCACACTTCTGTGAATCTCTTTCTTTTTGTCGATGGTGGTCTGCAACATATATATATATATAGTATATATGCAGTACAGGGTTTCCCCATGGTCAATTATTTTTTTCGCCACATCTTTCGCCAAAACAATATATTTTTCGCCACTTTATTATTTTTTTCGCCAAGTAACACAACTATATTTTCCATTTACAATTTGCCTTTTTTCTACCCCTAACCCCCCCTTTTTCCCTTTAATAAAGTGATTTTGCCCCATTGTGTCTATGATTATTCTCTCAAACTTATTTCAGAGTCTACATTTAATGAATAAACACTCATTAAATTAAAAGGGAACTATATTCATTGTATTTTAAACAACTTTTCTAAATTAGGGGGCCACTATACTTTTAATAATAAAGAAGATATAAGTCCTGGAATGTAACAAACTTATTTCATGTGTAGTCATAACATTGAAGGGCTTCTCTCATTCGAGGAGTTGTTCCCAACCTTTTGGATATATTTCTTCATGTCGACCATTTTCTTTTCTTGACCATCGAAATGAAAAAGTTGAGACGTAAAACTATGCTTGAAAGACGATTGTCACTCAAACGACTTTAAAGTATTCTCCCTGATCAATTACCTATATTAAAGTCAAAGGATAATTAAAGTTTCAAATCGGAGATTTTTCTCGCTTTTGAACATTTTTCGTCACAACAACAGCTTTCTTTTCCAAACTATCTTTAAAAGGAGAGGAAACGTCAAAAGAGTTCTTAAAACAGGTACGTCGCAAAGGGGTAAATAAATTCTGTATGTGAAATTTAGCTGAAGCCTTTTAACCATACCATTTTGTCAAACAATTGAATCAACACCTTTATTAATTAGTCCTTTGTTGTCGATATCTATAAATGCAATCAGCTGATTATTGATTTTCTGTCCAAATCTTAATGAGGTCAAGGTGAATTCCGAATATTGTCTGATCGGGTAAAGTCCTAGAAACTCCACAAAAAAATTAAGCAAGATGGAGGAAAATAAATCGTTCTATATATTTCTTTCGCCAAATTCTTTCGCAAATGACAAATTTTTATCGCCACAATTATTATTTTTTCGCAAATTGCGAAAATGGCGACCGCCAGCGGAAACCCTGGCAGTAGATTGCCTAACAATGTAATTTTAACACACTATTTAATATGTAAATATAAGAATGTTTAAAATATTAACAAAATGATGAAAAAAAACGCAATATTTCGCTAGACCAACTAGCTTTATCAAGCGTGCATCTATCCAGGTGAAATCGGATGTAGATGATAAGACACTTTTGCAGCTCAATGTATATGTTGAACTTAGCTGCCTTGAAAATAAGAAAATTTTGCAGCTCAATGTCTATGTTGAATTTGGATTGAGCTGCCTTAAAAATAAAAAAAAATTTGCAGCTCCATGTATATGTTGTTCTTGGATTTAGCTGCCTTAAAAATACATAATTGGAAGTTGAAATTAGCAACGTCCATTGGCCGATATTACCTGTATCTTTTCTCGTCTTTTTCGTTAAGACCATCAGGTTCTAAAGTGTGGAGTTGGTGGATCCAAAAGTTTTCTCTTCTCATTCTCGCCGTGGTGTCCCACTCGGTGTTGACTTCTATAATTCGGAAAGTGACATTTTCAAAAGGATGTTTCGTAGAACGAAGATGTCTTGTGAGAGGACAATTTTTGTTGGTTTTGTACGATGAACGATGGTTATTAAGCCGAATATTAAATTTGTCCATTGTTTCTCCCACATACTGAATGCCACAAGTGTCACATGTTAATATATAAATTGAGTTCTCCGTTCTGCAGTTGGAATTTGAGTAGATGGTATAACTTTGTTTAGTAACGGAGCTGATGAAAAAACTGCTTGTATTGGCAGCTTTACAACACAAACAATTCCTTCGACCACATTGTTTGTAACAACCGGGCGATGGAGTAGGCTGCTTTGCTAATACAGAAGTCACTAATTTGTCACGGATGTTTTTAGGTCTTCTGAAGGCCATGACTGGTGGTGATGAAAATACTTTTTTTAGATTTAAATCATTTTCTATAACTTTCCAATGCTTCTGAACAATGGATGACACATTTTTAAAATCAGGATGGTAAGTGAGTACAAGGGGTGTTCTGTTAGCTGCTTTATTCTTATCTTTGTACTCAAGAAGTTCTTGGCGACTAGTTTTGTTTGCTCTTTCGAAAGCGCTATCAATGATGTTGTTATTGTATCCTCGAACATCTAGATGTTTACGAAGTTGTCCAAGTCTAGCATCTTTCGTATTTTCACTAGAGCATATTCTATTGATTCGTAATGCCTGGCTGAATGGGATACCACGGGAGCAGTGTTTATGATGGCAACTTTTTGGAGAAAGAAATTGATGTTTGTCCGTTTGTTTGGTATGAAGGTCCGTTATAATGGTTCCGTTCTTAGTATATATGCAGTATATACATGATTTAAGAAGCACTAATACACTAAAGTTAGTGGAAATATGTGTACGTATGTACGTATAATATGACTGTATTCTAGTACACAAGATACAAAAGACTTTTAAATAAATTCCATTGTTGAACAATCACTGAATTAGCTGATATTTAACTTTATTTCCTCTACCAAAGAAAGATTGGTGTATATGAATAATAAAAACCAGAAAAGAAAAAAAAATAAGAATAAAGGAAAGCATCAATTCTGAGAATCTACAATCAGATAAATGAGTAGCTTGACGTTACAAAGTACATTTAATTGATTTAATTAATACAATTTACAATTATATGTTACAATTTACAGAAATATGTTACAGTTCACATGAAAACAATAAATTACAGCCATTTTAAATGCCTAAAAAGTGAAGCATTTTATATTGAATACCTGCAAGATTCAGTCATAACACATAATGGGGATTTTTATATAATGCTTGAAAAATTTGAAAGGCATTTAACAAAAAATGCCTAAATATATTTAATTGAATGAAATGTAAAAAGCAAACAATTGAAAGCTTTAAACAGTAGAGCAACTTTATCTTTGATAATTACTAAATTTATCAAAAAAACTCAGTTAAAATAACCAAGATTAAACGTTACTGAATTATTTCAAATTCACACAAGGTCATTAATATTTATAAGTTCACGAAATGTTTGGATGATAGAACTGATCACAATATTTGTCATGATATTTTACAAATTCATTGGTTAGCATAAAATTTGGTTTTAGCACTTCGACCACTTTTAGGAAATCTGGATTAACACTCATTAAGCACGTCCATTACCATTTCTGAGAATACACTTAACATTCAACAACATTAGTTTTCGCAATGAGCACACAGGTCACACATGCATATCTTCTTTTTCATATGTTCTCAGAAGATTCAAAATAAATAATCATGATTAGTGTTAAAAGTGTCACTAGCTGTCAAATTGTTATTCACCGATTCTAATCAAATTCTCATACTGTATTTATCCAAACTATTGAAAGTTTAAATAAAACAATAAACAAGGCACATATATGAAAATACGTAGCTTCGTTTCTTATGTATTTGAGTCTAAACGCCATCTAATTATTTACCGAGTTTCTAATGACCTCTATAGTCATTTGATGACCATATAATCGAATTAAACATACATATAGATATAAAAAGATTAAGCAAACATGTGCTGTTGAATTATTCTAGGTCTATACAATTTCATACTACAGTTAAAAATAAATGTTTATCATCGTTTTACTAGGTTATTTAATTGTGGATCGAATCAGTCAATCAAATGATTGTTTCTATTTCAATTTTGATATTATCTGCCTATAAATAACTAAGCCCATACAATTCACGTGTTATCTATCTCAAGCTAAGGGGTTTAATTAAAGTTCACATAAATACGGATCCAATGAGAGTGAATATTTCAAAATCAATGTTTTATTGCGTATTTTGACAAAATCTAACCTTTTTGTCTTCTTAAAAGGAGTTATTATTTCACTATTTGTATTTCATTACTGATTGATCCAAACAAAATAATATATTAGGCTTTTCATATATCTCGTAGCTTATGCCCTACTAAATTGTATCTGTTGTCTTATCGTTTTTAACCAAGTGAATCAGATCTGCACATAACAGTGATGCACCTATAACAGAAGTTTACTTGAAGCAGTGAATAATAAAAAAGAGAAATCACGAATATACTGAAATCCGAGGTAAAATCATAAAAGAAAGTCCCTAATCACATGGCATAATCAAAAGGTCAAACACATCAAAGGTTTACGGATGACAACTGTCATATTCCTGACCCGGAACAGGCATTTTTTAAATGTAGAAATGAAGTCACTCCTATATTGGCATCACAACCATTAGCCGCTTTGTATTGCGAAACCAATGCTACATGTAACGATTAACAAGCGGCAATTGTAATTTCTGTTCTTTATCCAGATTAATCCACTGCAGAAATATTACATCATTCTCGTCTCAAAAAATGCACGAAATATAAGCTACTAGAAGCTGACAAACAACAATGAGTCAGTTATGTACAAATCATATTTTCTCAGTGTATTATGTTTTACCGCACTGATTTGAATCTCAGTGATCAGAAAGAATTGTTTGTAAAATTTGTTTTATCGAAAGAAACAGTTTGTCCTCAAGTCATTTTTACAAAATAATCATAAATTTACTATATAGAATATAGTATGAGAACATACTTAACACGGGTGTTTAACTCAATTTAACTCATTGAAATATTATGTCTTCATCAATAGAAAAGTACAATTCCTGGGGTTCATGTTGTTTATTCTTTAGTTTTCTATGTTGTGTCATGTGTACTATTGTTTGTCTGTTTGTCTTGTTTTATTTTTAGCCATGGCGTTGTTAGTTTATTTTTTTTTAGATTTATGAGTTTGACTGTCCCTTTGGTATATTTTGTTCCTCTCCCTCCCGTTAGTGGTTTAGTATCAAACCATCATTAAATATATGAGAAGCACATAACCCGTATCAAGCAAACAACAGGTTTTAGAATAAAAAAATACAATCTCTCATGACATGACAATTGTATCGTAACAATATCCTATCAAATTATATTTCTTTAAAGATCTTGTAAGTATTTGAGGTTAATGCTAACATTTTTGTGCTTTGTGCTTTGTTAAGAATATGACCATAACTATAAGTTGTGAAATACCTGAACGTATATAATGTCTGCGTATTATTTTATATTTAAGAATGATGTCCTTGTACCGATTATAACATTTAGTAAATGTTTTGACTAGTTTGTGATATCGAAAACCTAGGTGTAATATTTTTTTATGACTCTTATCATGATTGTAAGAAAATACTAAGCTTATATTTACTACGTACCTGCAGTATCTATGGATTCAGACTGGTATAATTCTCCTATTTCTGCGTATGCTGGTTCGTCTTCATATAGTATTTGCATATCTTCTCCACTATGCGTGTAAATGAATTCATCTTCAAAATAAATTTATATATTATATTCATTTAAAATGAATAATAACAGTATCAGAACAATATTCTAGTATATCCATGAATCAATTTTAAAAGTTAATTCCTTGCAAACATAGGTAACATCAGAAACTTGTTTGTTAATAACTGGCCAAAATTTCTCTAGATTATAGCATAACGATCATATATTAAAACAACGTTAGAGAAAAGATTCATTGCTTTTATAGATCAATTTTTACAGGAAATCTGGTACATATTTTAAACAACATTAATTTAACGCATTGGCGTACATATATAACTATGTAGAATACTGTCTAGCTTTCAAGTAACGCAATGAAAGCTAATGAATGGCTGATCATTGTAGAACACATGTTTACTATGTAGAACACATGTTTACTATGTAGAACACATGTTTCCTATTTAGAACACATGTTGTCTATGTAGAACACATGTTTACTATGAAGAACACATGTTTACTATGTAGAACACATGTTTACTATGTAGAACACATGTTTACTAATAATTGTGAATTATACAATATGTGTGAAGTAATTATAATATTGAGGGCATTCATGTATATTGCATGTTGCTCAGATATAAAACGTTTAATGAAAAAGGTTGAATATTGATTTCATGTTTTAAAAAAGTTGTTTCAAATAAGAGTTTTCGTATTTTCATGCTAGTTCCGGAATGCTTTGTCTATTGGACTAAGTGCTTATTAAGTTGCGTATTAGTGTAACACTAATGTTTGCTTTGACAACCTCTCCTTTTCCCAAAAGGCAAACGGTCGCGATCTAGGAAAACACTAATTACATATAAAAAAATAAGTATGTTATCGAATCAACACAGCACATCACTGATAATTCTTAAGAAGACGAAACGCGCTTCTGGTGCAAATACAAATGTCAATTCTAGTATATATGGTAAAGTAACTTGCAACCACTGGGTAGATGCCACTGCACGTAGAGTTTTTTTGTACTTATTCCAAAGGGTATCACGAGCACAGTAATCACTTTTTGTTTTGAAAAACGAAGGCTTTCGGAATAGATAACCTTAGCTGTATTTGGCAAAACGTCACGGTATAATTGGTCCTTTGCTTTTTAACTTCGTACTTTATTTTGCCTTTTTAACCTTTTTTTAATCAAACGTCACTGATGAGTCTTTTCTACATTTTGTTCTAGACGAAAGGCGCGTCTGACACAAATACAAAATTGCAATCCTGGTATCTATAATGAGCTTATTTATTTCACGTAAAAGTAACATTCACTACTTCGTTTTGTTACTCTTGATGTTTATTTTGTCGTTTTCAGTTGAAATTTTCCGTATACATGATGTTTATGATTTGATACTAAAAGAACGATTTCATTATTTTTTATGCTTGGAATTTTTTATTGTTATTATTGTTATTTAACTTTACTTAAATCAGATTTCCGACATCTTCGACGTGTATCTTTAATAATATTTTGGTTACTAGTACTCCAATTTATAAAATTTATGTCTGGATACTAAGCTTACTAACTAAAGAGGGACGAAAGATACGAAAGGGACAGTAAAACTCATAAATCTAAAATAAACTGACAACGCCATGGCTAAAAATGAAAAAGACAAACAGAAAAAAACAATAGCACACATGACACAACATAGAAAACTAAGGAATAAACAACACGAACCCCACCAAAAACTAGGGGTGATCTCAGGTGCTTCGGAAGGGTAAGCAGATCCTGTATGTCTTCCTTTTGCAATTACCTGCCCATACTGGACATACATCCGCTGGCGACATCTTGTAGGTATCAACAAAATTAAATAGATCGTCAAAAGATGGTCTGTGTTCTGGTTTTTCAATCCAGCAAGCTAACATCACCTTGTAAATAACATCTGAGCACTTCCACGGTTTAGTGTGTCTAAAATCTGTCTGCAACTTATTCAGCTTATTCACGATCCGTTTTAAATCATTGTCTATATAAAAAATAAATAAAAAAAGATATGACCTACCAAATACTGTTTCGATTTCTGACATCACAACAGAGATGTCAAGATCTGGATGTGGTTTACCAATATTTGCACCTCATGTTTGCGGTATAACGTCTTCTTCCCAAGCTTCCCTTCATTTGACAATCGCTACGTCAGTCGATAGTGTTTATGAATGTCCGTTGTTTCAAGAAAATCACAAAAACCAATTAACCACGACCATAATCAAATGGCAAAATTAAAAGCTCAAAACAAAAGAACGAATGACAACTGTCATAGTGCTGTCTTGGTACAGGCATTTTCTTAGCGAAAGTAAATTGAGGATTAAATCTGCGATTAAAAATTTATACAGGTTCATCATAAAGCTAAGAGGTAGGTCAGTCCAAGTATTTGACAAGGTTCATCATAAAGCCAACAGGTAGGTCAGTACATGTATTTGTATAGTTTCATCATAAAGCTAAGAGGTAGGTCAGTACATGTATTTATACAGGTTCATCATATAGCTAAGAGGTAGGTCAGTAAATGTATTGGTATAGGTTCATCATAAAGCTAAAAGGTAGGTCAGTACATGCATTTGTACAGGTTCGTCATATAGCTAAGAGGTAGGTCAGTACATGTATTGGTATAGGTTCATCATAAAGCTAAGAGGTAGGTCAGTCCAAGTATTTGACAAGGTTCATCATAAAGCCAACAGGTAGGTCAGTACATGTATTTGTATAGTTTCATCATAAGGCTAAGAGGTAGTTCAGTACATGTATTCGTGTAGGTTCGTCATATAGCTAAGAGGTAGGTCAGTACATGTATTTATACAGATTCATCATATAGCTTAGAGGTAGGTCAGTACATGTATTGGTATAGGTTTGTCATATACCTAAGAGGTAGGTCAGTACATGTATTGGTATAGGTTCATAATAAAGCTAAGATGTAGGTCAGTCCAAGTATTTGACAAGGTTCATCATAAAGCCAACAGGTAGGTCAGTACATGTATTGGTATAGTTTCATCATAAAGCTAAGAGGTAGGTCAGTACATATATTTGTACAGGTTCGTCATATAGCTAAGAGGTAGGTCAGTACATGTATTGGTATAGGTTCATCATATATTTAAGAGGTAGGTCAGTTAATGTATTTGTACAGGTTCGTCATATAGCTAAGAGGTAGGTCAGTACATGCATTTATACAGGTTCATCATAAAGCTAAGAGGTAGGTCAGTCCAAGTATTTGACAAGGTTCATCATAAAGCCAACAGGTAGGTCAGTACATGTATTGGTATAGTTTCATCATAAAGCTAAGAGGTAGGTCAGTACATATATTTGTACAGGTTCCTCATATAGCTAAGGGGTACGTCAGTACATGTATTGGTATAGGTTCATCATATATTTAAGAGGTAGGTCAGTTAATGTATTTGTACAGGTTCGTCATAAAGCTAAGAGGTAGGTCAGTACATGTATTTGTACAGGTTCATCATATAGCTAAGAAGTAGGTCAGTGCATGTATTTGTACAGGTTCGTCATATAGCTAAGAGGTAGGTAAGTACATGCATTTATACAGGTTCATCATATAGCTAAGAGGTAGGTCAGTACATTTATTGGTATAAGTTCATCATAAAGCTAAGAGGTAGGTCAGTCCAAGTATTTGACAAGGTTCATCATAAAGCCAACAGGTAGGTCAGTACATGTATTTGTACAGGTTCGTCATATAGCTAAGAGGTAGGTCAGTACATGTATTGGTATAGGTTCATCATAAAGCTGAGAGGTAGGTCAGTCCAAGTATTTGACAAGGTTCATCATAAAGCCAACAGGTAGGTCAGTACATGTATTTGTATAGTTTCATCATAAAGCTAAGAGGTAGGTCAGTCCAAGTATTTGTACAGGTTCGTCATATAGCTAAGAGGTAGGTCAGTACATGTATTTGTACAGGTTCGTCATATAGCTAAGAGGTAGGTCAGTACATGTATTTGTACAGGTTCGTCATATAGCTAAGAGGTAGGTCAGTCCAAGTATTTGACAAGGTTCATCATAAAGCCAACAGGTAGGTCAGTACATGTATTTGTACAGGTTCGTCATATAGGTAAGAGGTAGGTCAGTACATGCATTTATACAGGTTCGTCATATAGCTAAGAGGTAAGTCAGTACATGTATTTGTACAGGTTCATCATATAGCTAAGAGGTATTTCAGTACATGTATTTGTACAGGTTCGTCATATAGCTAAGAGGTAGGTCAGTACATGTATTTATACAGGTTCATCATATAGCTAAGAGGTATTTCAGTACATGTATTTGTACAGGTTCGTCATATAGCTAAGAGGTAGGTCAGTACATGTATTTGTACATATTCATCATAAAGCCAAGAGGTAGATCCGTAAGTATTATTGCACAGGTTAATCATGAAGGTAAAATGTAGGTCAGTATATGTATTGGTATAGGTTCATCATAAAGCTAAGAGGTAGGTCAGTCCAAGTATTTGACAAGGTTCTTCATAAAGCCAACAGGTAGGTCAGTACATGTATTTGTATAGTTTCATCATAAAGCTAAGAGGTAGGTCAGTACATGTATTTGTACAGGTTCGCCATAAAGCTCAGAGGTAGGTCAGTACATGTATTAGTATAGGTTCGTCATTTAGCTAAGAGGTAGGTCAGTACATGTATGTGTAAAGGTTCAGCATACAGTTAAGAGGTAGGTCAGTTCATGTATTTGTACAGGTTCGTCATAAAGCTAAGAGGTAGGTCAGTACATGTATGTGTAAAGATTAATCATAAAGCTAAGAGGTAGGTCAGTACATGTATTGGTATAGTTTCATCATAAAGCTAAGAGGTAGGTCAGTACATGTATTCGTATAGTTTCATCATAAAGCTAAGAGGTAGGTCAGTACATGTATTGGTATAGTTTCATAATATAGCTAAGAGGTAGGCCAGTACATGTATTGGTATAGGTTCAGCACAATGCTAAGAGGTAGGTCAGTACATGTATTTGTATAGGTTCATCATAAAGCTAAAACGTAGGTCAGTACATGTTTTTGTACAGATTCATCATAAAGCTAAGAGGTAGGTCAGTACATGTATTGGTATAGTTTCATCATAAAGATAAGAGGTAGGTCAGCACATGTATTGGTATAGGTTCATCATAAAGCTAAAACGCAGGTCAGTACATGTATTTGTACAGATTCATCATAAAGCTTAGAGGTAGGTCAGTACATGTATTGGTATATGTTCATCATAAAGCTAAGAGGTAGGTCAGTACTTGTATTTGTAAAGGTTCGTCATATAGCATAAAGATGGGTCAGTACATGTATGTGTAAAGGTTCATCATAATGTTAAGAGGTAGGTCAGTACATGTATTGGTATAGGTTCATCATAAAGCTAAGAGGTAGGTCAATACATATATTTGTAAAGGTTCGATATATAGCTAAGAGGTGGGTCAGTACATGTATGTGTAAAGGTTCGTTACAGGTATATAGCTAAGAGGTAGATCTGTCCATGTATTTGTACAGGTTCATCATAAAGCCAAGAGTTAGGTCAGGACAGGTTTTTGTTCACGTCCGTCATAAAAGTAATAGTTAATTCAGTATTTGTACATGTTCGTCATGAAGCTAAGAAGTGAGTCAGTACATGTATTTATACAGGTTTATCATATAACTAATAGGTGAGTTAGAACATGAATTTTCCAAATCCATCACATAGCTAAAAGATAATTCAGTACATGTATGAGTACAGGTCCGTCAAATAACTAACAGGCTGTTCAGTGCATGTTTGTGTACAGGTTCATTATATAGCTAAGAGGTAGGTCAGAACAAGCAGTGATACATGATTGATCATATGGCTGTGAAGTTAGTTATCACATGTGTGCATATACATGTATTTTATATAGCTACGACGTAAGTCGGTACATGTACTTGTACAGGTACATTATGCTACTAAGAGGAAAGTTAGTACACGCATTTGTACAGATCCATCGTATAGCTAAGAAGTACATGTGTACGTCAAATCAAGCATCATTTGATAAAGGTTAATCATATGGCTACGAAGTTAGTTATAACATGTATGTTTTCATGTTCATATAGCTAAGAGGTAATTTATAAAAGAAGATGTGGTATGATTGCCAATGAGACAACTGTACACAAAAGACCAAAATGACACAGACATTAAAAACTATAGGTCACCGTACGGCCTTCAACAATGACGCAAGCCCGTACCGCGTAGTCAGCTATAAAAAGACCCGAAAAGACAGTGTCAAACAATTCAAACGAGAAAAATAACTGCCTTATTGAAGGAAAAATATAAGGGAAAAATATTAACGAAAAAAACCCTAATATGTTACATATAAACAAACGACAACCACTGAATTTACAGGCGCGTAAGTCAGTACATGTATGATTACAAGTACATGTATGTGTACAGATACATGTATGTATCATATGGCTCAGAGGTAAATTAATACATGCATATGTACACTGGGGTAAAGCTGATGACCGTAACTGCATTCACGGTCATCCCAAGATGTCGGATGAAAAATTAGGTCAGTTTCTGTATTGTCTGTTAAAGTGTTTCTATATCATTTTCTTTACAAATCATACATTGAAACGATGTAAATTTATAAAAGAATCACTCGAAAATCACTAATTACTTCCGAGAAATGTGCATGGAACGGGAAATTCGATTTGAAAAAATCGTTAAGATGACCGTAAATCATAATCAAAATATTTTCAAGATGACCGTAACATAAAACAAGGATGACCGTGATTAGTAAAAAGATGACCGTAACTTGTAAAGGATGACCGTAATTTGTAAAGACTGACTGTAATTTACATAGGACGACAGTAACTTTTATAGGATGACCATCAATTCTAAGAAATATCCGTATTGTATTCAAAGCTTTTTTGTTGGGTTTGTCGATCTCAATAGGGGCTCGGTTAGCGGATATAAATATGTTTCATAAATTTCTTTTTTTAACTATAATATAATTGGCCATATTTAGGATTTATAACAATGATAGTAAATTGCATATTTCTCGTAAACAATGAAATATTTATTGATATCGACGTTAAAATTTTAACACAAATTGACAGCGATACGACGAAAATTTGAAGAAACATGAATGTGTCCCTAGTACACGAATGCCTCATCTACACTATCATTTTCTATGTTTAGTGGACTATGAAAATGGGATAAAACTGTAATTTGGCATTAGAATTAAAAAGATCATACCATAGGGAAAAAGTGTACTAATTTTCAATTTTATTTAACTTGAAGCTGGACAAACGGACAAACAAACAGACGAACGGACGAACGTACGCACAGACCAGAAAAACATAATGCCAATAAATGGAGCATTAAAAACATTAATAATACATACGAATATTTGGTAATCGAGCCCATGTGTATGGTTCCAGAGGAAGCAGATCAAAATCTTAATTTGTCTTGATATATGCAGGCGGAAACACTTTTGAAATAGAACAAAAGAATCGAAGCTGTGTTTATCGAGAAAGCGATAAAAGTTAACTGTAATGTTTGATATAGTAACAAAATTTTAAAAAGTTAATAGAAACAAATAAAACGACAATTTTCTTATTTTAAAAACACCATTTGCATAAGTTTTCAATGTATCTATTACATAGTAATGCAAAACAATAAGATATCAAGTCGACGACATGGTTCTTATCGGGGCCTTTTATAGCTGACTATGCGGTATGGGCTTTGCTCATTGTTGAAGGCCTTACGGTTACCTATAGTTGTTAATGTTTGTGTCATTTTGGTCTTTTCTGGATAGCTGTCTCATTGGCAATAACACCACATCTTCTTTTTTATATATAGTATCTATAAGTTGGATGTAGAAAATGCATAACCTCCGATTTTTTTTTATCACGGACGGAGAACATATCAATCTTTTAGTTCAGAAATTTTCGTGTCTGCCCTTCCATTATGTGAATCAAGAAAAAATTCCCCAAAACAGGTAACGATTGTATCGAAAAGAGAAAAATCGAGTGCACATTTTTATGTTAGGGCATGTTTGGGGTGTATATTTTGTCTTTAAAACGTACAAAGCAAGAGTATTTTATATAGCATCTCGCTTCAGATTCTATCATTATTATATATCAAAGCTACAGGTTGACTTTATAACGTAAAAAAATGACAGTACAAAAAGATGAAATATATGGGTCAATTGAGATACCTATCTAATGAATCACAAAAACAGAGTAGGTGTGTTCGAATCGCTATTTTTTTTCTAAAAGTTCTTGACGACAGTCTTTTAATTTGGATGATGAAAATGGATATCTTCGAAAAAATATGATTTTCTTGTGTGTGATAACTAGGGTTTATAATCTTCTACCACTGAAAATGTTTAGTCTGCCCTTCCACGAAATATTTAATTAGAATTTTTTTAAATGCTTGAGAATTTTCAAAAATTCCATCTGACATCCAAACAGACAATATTTTTAAGTTGAATCAATGCAGACAAGATCATTAACTAATGCTCATTAGCTAGTAGATACATTTGTCTTTTAAAATATAACTGACATAACGATCGATCGTAATGGTGCTATGTGGATAAATTTATCAGTTTTCAAGATCAAAATTGGCCGAGCGTCATCCCTACAATGGCTTCCATTTCTACGATTGTGAGCATGCACTGGCGTAATGGGGAGATAATTTTGAAGAAGTAGAATCCTGACTGTATGAATAACATTTCTGTATATATATACAAATTGACAACGTTCCGCCTTGTGAAACGCTTTTCGTACAATACTATTTTAAGGATCTACTTTGCTGGAGCTCACCTTCACTAGTTTATTCGAATGATATTTTCAAAATATTTCTGTTATTTTATTTGCACGACAAAATGAAAGACGATATAATATCAATGGGTGTACATGCAATTTTTTGGCATTTTTAAAAATGTGTATTTATCATATGTCATTAAAAGGAATCCCAGAAACAAAAAAAAATCTTGTCGAGCAGTTGAAGGCTGTGCACCGCATTTTTTTCATTATGCTTGTAAGGTGTCATTTTATCGCGCTTTTGTAGCATGTTTTCCCTTCATGTTCATTTGCATGTCTTTTGGCATATTCATTTTAAAAATTGAACCCTCTACTGTAAAAAAGATACATATGGTAATCTTTGCATTTGAAGCACGTCTTATTTTCTTCTACCTATAGGATAAAACTCTCATATTAATATGTGTATACCAACACGATTAATCATTTGATACAAAAAGATAGTTATATAAATACGGATATTTCTTAGAATTGAGGGTCATCCTTTAAAAGTTACGGTCATCATTTACAAATTACGGTCATCTTAAAAGCAGTTACGGTCAGCCTTGTTATGAATCGCTGATTCTGTTACGGTCATCTCGATTGTGATTTACGGTCATCTCGGCGATTTTTTCAAATCGAATTTCCCGTTTCATGCACATTTCTCAGAAGTAATTAGTGATTTCCGAGTGATTCTTTTATAAATTTACATCGTTTCAATGTATGATTTGTAAAAAAAATGATATAGAAACACTTTAACAGACAATACAGAAACTGACCTAACTTTTCATCCGACATCTTGGGATGACCGTGAATGCAGTTACGGTCATCAGCTTTACCCCAGTGATGTACAGGTCTAGCATCAATCTAAAAGGTAAGTCGGTGCATGTATTTGTACATGACTGTTATATATTCAAAAAGTAAGTCAGTACATGGATATGTACAGGTCAGTCATATAAGTAAGATGTAAGTCGGCGCCTGTACTTGTACAGCTCCGTCATGTAGATAAAAGGTGAGTCAGAACATATTTCTGTACAAGGCCATCATGAAGCTAAGAGGTAAGTTGGCGCATGTATGTGTACCGGTCCGTCCTATAGCTAAGATGTAAGTCAGTACATGTATTTGTAAAGCTATATTCTATAATTACAAGGTAGGTTAATATATGTATGTGCATAAGGCCATCCTAAAGCTAAGATGTTAATCAAATCATGCATTTGTAAATGTCCATCATGTAGCCTAAACGATGTGGTGTTTCTACTTACCAAAATGATTTTTACTGTAAGTTGTCATGTGCAGTGTAATACAAACAGTTGGATCAATAGTAAGTAAGTAAGTAAGTAAATTATTTATTATAGTGACATGTGTAAATATGTACAGATTATAAATATACAATATATGATAAATATCAATACACCCGGCCCAATGGACCTATAAGTCACCTCAAATGAAATTAAGTAATTTTAAAACAATATATCACGTTCTTCAAAATAACAAATTATTCACGAAATTATCTTTTTGTTGACGAAAGTTAACCTTTAATTAATTTTAAAATAAAAATATATAAATATTAAGCTATTTGTAAACAAAATTTCGTCTTTTAGAATATGCCTGTACAATGTATTTGGCTAGTTTTCGAGTATGGCTATGAGTATCAATATGCGGTAGTAATATCAAGTACTAGTAGAGCGATAATATCGGAGGACACTTTTTACTTTGTACAAGCTTTACCAACCCGCAATGTCCGGTTGTGACAAATGGTCCAACTCGGAGGACAAGTTGTGACAGGCTGCACTGTTGGGTGGTGACAGACTTCCACTCGGAAGAGATTGTACCAACCCACACTGTCTGGTATTTTCCCTACCGAAAACATGTGTTATTACTGATGAAATACGTTCAGGGAACATAACATAACTTTTAAAGATGATTATAGCCCAGTAACATAAGTTATCTTTTTAATCTTTTGAAAAACACAAAATAAAAGCTAATTCCGAAGCATTTAGACACATGTTAGATGAACACTATTACGGAAACAGGTTTTATATTGTACTAACACAGGCATTTAGAAGAACACTGGCCATAGTCATTATATAAACAAAAAGATAGAACATCTATATATCTACAAGAGGCCTAATGTTACAGAAATTACCAACATGTTGTCATTGTAATGACTTCAACAATGATACATACCTATACCACACAGTCAGCTATTAAACGCATCGAACTAACAAATGCAAAGCAATGCAAACGAAAAGACTATGCAAGTGTGAGTATATAAACAGTTACAATTGTAGGTCAAAGTACGGCCTTCATCAGGGAGCCTTGACTCACACCTCACCGTAAGCTTTAAAACATCCCAAAATATGAGCATATAACAATTTAAACAGAAAAAAACCCAACCGTCTATGAAACACCAATTATGCTTATAACGTGTACTTAATTGTTGAATATCTTCCAGTATGAAAATTATGATGACATCATTTACTGTAATGATAAAAACTATTGTTTCGTATATACCGACTTTTGTTTTTAAATCCGTGTCAATTTGACTTTTAAAGAGCGTTAGAAAATTTTGTTGTCTCATAGAAAATTTAAACTAAATTCATTTTTTCTTGTTAAAGATCTGGGGTGGTGTTCTCGAAAGTATCCTAAGATTCGTCCTAAGTCATAGATAAGACCAATTTTAGGACGGACTTAAGATCAACTTAGAACACTCTTAAGTTTTGTCTCGAAGCTATCTCAGACGAATCTTATGTTAGGACGTCCTAAACATATCCTAAGTCGAAATTTTAAATCGTTAAAGATATTTCTTGATAAAACATTTATTAATGACGAAAATATTTAATAAAATCGTTTACGAATTTTATAATAACATGTACAGAATAAATTGCATAATTACTGATGTAATTATATAAAAAATAGATTGTTAATTGTACTGAAAAACAATTTGTTTTGAAAAGAGGATTAAATTTTTAGTATAATCGTATCGTGAAACACGAAGTTCAAAGTTTAAAATCATGCACCTTTTCTTTAGATACGAGTTAATAACCGATGGTGCGTTTCATTTCATGTTCATTTTCACGTAAACTAATGATCAAAAAGCGAAATCAAAACTTTATTACACTAGGATGAAGATAAGATGCTCTTAGGACACCTTGTTGGGTGTCCTAAAGTTAGGACGAAAAATGAGATATATCATAAGTTAAGAGAGCTTCGAGAACACGACTTAGGACAAAGACTTGTCATAAGATAGACTTAGGACACGTCCTAATCCTAAGATAGCTTCGAGAACACCACCCCAGGTGTTTAGTGTATCTTTTATAAAACAAAAACGGAAAACTGTGACATATCGAATACTGCCAATGTAAAGAAAAAAAATACTTTTGAATAAAATCAATTGAATTTTTATAAAAAATAACAAAACATATTTTTTTCCGTATAACAATAAACTCTTGTTTTGCTAAACTATAAGACCCAAATCACATATCATGTATTATGTTAATAGTACACTAAACAAAATTAATATAATACATTTCAGTCAACAAGCTAAACAATGATTTTCTTTTAACAAGATATGATATTAAAAACGTTTGAAATCGTATTTACAAGAAAATCCTTGGTCTATATTTTTGCATTTTTATTATACAGAATTCGTGTCAAACTACCTCTTTACCACCGTATGACATTTTCTATTTTTGTTTGGTTTAATTCTTAGTTTAACTTATCTTGTTTAAGTTTCATTATGCATTGCAACGTTGATGCGATAACCTTATGAACTACATTTTTTTTGAAAATTGAATGAAGCAAATTATAATTATTTCTATGTGAATGTCAACAATCTGGACAATGATCTCGTAAACAAATATATTTAAATCTATTCAACGCATATCCTTGGTAAACCTGTATTCGTTACACTGTATAATTTGTTTATAAAGATAGCATTTTAAATTAAAATATTCAGTTTTTGAAAATATGTAATTCACTGAGACTAATTTAAGAAAGATCACGAACCCTCATTATTTAACACTACAAACACATCACAATTATCGTCATGCTTAGTAAGCATTTTTATGAAGGTTTGCGTCTAGGAGACTTCTATTTCTTTTTTTTACTAAAAATTTAGTAAGACATTTAAAAAAAATAGACCTTTAAGCTAAATTCTAGCATGTTAACTACTAGTAGTTTTTTTGCGTATTTTCAGCGTATATTTATTGTGACATGAATAAATACTCTCATTTGGTTGTTAAATAACATTTCCATAAAGCTTGATCTTTTCGGGTTTCATCAATGAAATTTGCATTAAACTACATACATTTAGGCAGCTCACGAAAAAGGTTTGAACAGAGAAGATGATCTGTGTATATGTACAAGAGTTCATTATTGTTTTGAAAAGGGGGAAAAGCGTGTAACCTAAATGCATATCCTTAGTCAATTTTTCAAACTTTTAACATTTTAAAACGCGTGTAAAATTGACTATTCAATTTGTTATAAGATGTTTAACTTTTTCTGTTAAAGGTCTGTTTTACAGTGCAAAGTTATGACAAGAAACACGCCTATTGTATAGTATTTCAACATTGCTGATTTTTAAAGAAATAAAATCTGATAAAAACATATATTTAAAGACGTAAATAATATGTATCCTTGCCCTATATACCATATAAATTTTAAATCGGAACTGTTCTCTTTCTCCAGATATTTCATTTCCGACAAATGTTTTGTTCGGTGACAATAATTGTAAGTTAATCATGAAATCTTTGAATCGTGATATTTAAATACTACAACCAACACATGCTTATTAAGCATATTAGTAATGCTTTGGGTCTAGGACATTTCATATCATTTTACTATATAGCTGGTAAGAGAAACTACTTAATATTTAAAAGAAAAAAAAAACACATTCGCATTTTCTAATTTTTGACTATCAAATATCAATTTTAATACTTTCAGTTTGGACGAAAAAGAGTTAACAATGTGAAGAAAGCGGAACCTGATAGGTTTAATCGATCGAAATGTCAACTTCTGTAGTGGACTAGTGGAGTTGATCGTTTAAACACTGTTAACAGAAGTACAACATATCATTGTTTTGGCACATCTATACATGATTATGGTCTATCAATTTTTGCATATCATGAATGCGGTATACAATAGTAATCATAATATGATAAGTTTAAGCTCAACTTAACATAAAAAGTGAAATGGTATCAATCTGAACATAGATTATATTGATCTGGTAATCCTTGTTATGTCTTTTAGTCTTAACAATTTGAAGGATAACTAAAGTTCAAATTCTTGTAGATATGCAATAATTCAACTTATTTTATAAATCATTTTTCGTTATAGCTCCATTACGCGTATTTTTTTTTTATATGATTACACCTAAATATGAGGGTTGTCATGTTGGACATATAAGACGAACCAGTTTCTCGGCTAATCTTTCGACCATTTTTTTAGTTTTTAAATGTATCTTCAAACATTTTTTGTCAAATGTTAAAATATGTCAGAATAAAAACAATGTTAATATTGTTTGTTACAATTCTATTTATTTAGATGATGTCTTTGAACTGTAGAATACCACAGGCACTCTTGCTTATCTTAGCAGGTAAAATATTATATTGCTATGTTAGATACAGTTGAAACGGTAATTTGTACTTTCCAGACACTAGGTTGCTCTTTTGTATAAATCGCTTATGCAAATGTATATGCACGTGCTGATTTGACAAACAATACCTCATTTTCTGAATAAGTCTTTGTTTTGGTGAGAGACGAATCAGGCGCACAACTGTGTTTTTTTATATCCAAATGAATATTGATTTTGAGGAGGCTCGAGGGTATAACATTTCTGAAAAATAATAAAACTAATTTGTAATTATATTTATTACTTTGTTTGTTTAAATTCGTTTTGGTCCCAGATGACTTTTAAAATGTATATATCATTGAAAATGCTCCAAATGATCTCCCTTTTATTAAGAATGCGATTTTTTGGAATAGAAATGGAAATATCTTTGTTAACCCAGCAGTGACCTATATTTTTCATCATTATTTTCATATAAGCTGTACTTGAGCTCAACTATTGTAAAGTTCGAGAGATTTCCTCTAATTCTGCTATAAGTTTAAGAGAAAAAAATGTACCTTTAAAAAAAATGTATGCTTATTTCGAAGGTAGATTGTGAGCGTACATGAACGGTGGCCCCATTATTTTATTCTATTTTTCTATTAAGAATAAGATAAAGTTCATTTATAGAAAAATACAGCGAAATTCTATATTAAAAAAAATCGATTTAGACCAGCAAGACCCCTTAACTGCCTGATGAAATTACATAAATCCTAGTAACATTAGGATTTTAAGATAACAGAAATCGGTGACTGTGGTCATGCCTAAACGCATATATTTCTTAATGTTGAAATACAAATATTTTAGTTGACAGTTGTTGTTTATGCCAGGTCATTGTTAGAAGGTGATGAAACCTCTTACTAAAAGAAATCATTAGCCGTATTATCTTTTGGCATTGACTTTTGAGTTTTCTTATCTCTCAAAAGTGTTTAACAACTTTCGTGATGCAAGGTAAAAACTGTTCTTTATGTCTGCATTAAACTCACTCTTTTATTGAGCTGTATGAGCCTAGTAAGTAATTTCCAGATTGTCTTGTAGTACTATACTGATTCTACTTTCAGTTTCTGGCAATGTTGAATCCACACTGTCTATTCTATGGGGTGAGTTTTTTTGAAAAATCTTATAAAAAGATTGATTACACATTGAGATTCAATTTATCAACGTGCACATATGACACCAAAAATGTATTCCAAGTTGTTTTAAAACAAGGACAACATATTAATGGATGTTCAAATTTCAAATCCAGCTTTGAAAATATCAACCATATTCAGAAATCAAATAATTGATGAAATGGAAAATTTAGCAGAACTTGTTATTGCTAACACGAAAGATTAAACAAATATAGGCAAACACATAAGGATACATTCAATTCTTAAAACGTCATTAAACATCACATGGAGTTTAAAATGCAATCCCATGTTTGCTTGTAATTATCAGAGGTTTGATTGCAGGTCAGGCAAGTATTCATTATAAATCGATTATCGTAACTATAATAAGAAAGTATGGATCCCTTTGTCAAGTATTAAAAAATGAATATTCCACGGTAGTTTTGCAACATATGTGTATAACAAAATCAGTGATAATATGAGCTTAAAACATCTAGAAAGCCAAATGATTTTACAATGTATCAACCTATTAAAGTGTTTCAAAAGATACCAGATGGTCATTCAAACTCATAGATAGAAAATAAACTGAGAACGCCATGTCTAAATAAAAAGACTAACATACCAATTAATAGGTATCCGATTTGTTTGGCAGAGCTGTAGACGATATCCCTTTAAATCTTCTCAGTCCCGCTCTGTATTTAAATGCTCCCAAATCAATAGAAACTAAAAGGCTACGGAGTAGTTGTACTAGTGACAAGATCGAAAGAATACATATAAAAAATAAATGTAATAAAAAAAAACAATCAACAGGGCTTTCACATGTTTCATTCCTGTTCTTCCTCTTGCCGTTTGATGTATGGTCTTCAACAATAAACAAGTCGTTCATACCCTAAAACGGTCAGGCGTCAACTTATGTAGTACCATTGATAATCACAAACAGAAGCTCACATTTTTGCTACCCAACCGTCTAGACGATCGAGGTTGACGCTTGTCCATTCAAAAGCACCAGGGATATAAGAAAAGCTGCCGTAATTTTGAAAATACAATTAAATATGCTTTGAAAATCCATCTGGCGGTTATAATTACTGTCACAGTTTGTGTGACATATATTTGTTAAACATCGCCAAACAAAAAACAAATACATACGAAAAAATAAGTTATAATCAATACATTGAAAACTAAACAACAAATGATAGTTCATATGAATAAAGTACTTGCCTTTGTCATTTAAATCAGCCTTTCGCTGCCTTATGTCCTATACAAGCCGTTTGTTATTCTGTCTATTAGTTCATATGTCCACCAGTCATTGTGTAAAGTGTTTGCTATTTTTTTTTGTAACAATTATTTGATTGACACATTCATTGCCGACAAAACATATAGTTTGGGACCGGAAGCCTTGAAGAACATGTGTAAATTTTTCACTTGAAACGTAAGTGGCAGATAGAAAAGATAGATGTTGTGAATACCTATTTGTATTGAGGTCAGCAAGTCAAAATTCACAGTCACTACTGCTTAAATGTGGTATTCTAGAAAGAAATTGTTTTCTTGATATTTTAATTGAAATAAAATACAGTTCTAGTACATGCAGTACTTCGAGAAAAATTGACAATAATATAAACAAGTAAAGGAAGAATTTGTCATCGTTTATATTTATTCCAAAATCAACAATTTCAATACGTCTTATCTTGCTCTACCGTTTTTTTTCTTCAAATTTTTCATCTGAAATACATGTATATTAATCAATAAAAATCGAATTTAAAAATAATTGGGCAACGAAGTTAAATGCAAATGTATATTTTAGACTTTGATTCACCTGCTGATCAATATACAAATGATATAAGGATGTAATTTTAAGCTACAATAATCATTTATTTTTTTCTTTTGTTATTAGGTTTTCCCTCGGTGCGTATTGAACCAGGACCTTATAATGTCGAATACGGTCAAAATATCACTTTGGTTTGTAATATCACATCAAACCCACGTCACTTCAACGTATACTGGTCACGGGAACTAAATGGCGTAACACGAACTACGTACTATGGCAGACACATTACGTTTTCTCCTGTTTTATTAGACTTAATAGACGTAACATTTGAAGAATCTGGACAATACAGATGCCATGCTGAAAATGATATTGCAACTGGGGAAAGCGACCCTGTAAATGTAACAGTGTATGGAGGTATGTATGACTGATATAGTTACTGTTTAATGAATAACAACACATTAGAGTTGCCATTACTTTACGATAAAAAAAGCTCCAACATATTGATATAACTGTACGTCAAGTTTAAAATCATTTGCGACCGATAAATAAGTTTATCTACACGGCTTAGCTCATTGCTGAAGGTTGTACGGTGACCTATAGTTGTTAATGTCTGTGTCATTTTGGTCTCTTCTGGAGAGTTGTCTCATTGGCAATAACACCACATCTTCTTTTTTTATATATCTTCATCAAAATACCAAAACTAACCGTGTTAAAACCCTAAATGATACCGAAAGAGAACACAATGATTGGACTAGCGTGCATTGTATAGTTATGCAGCCAATACTTTCTAGGTGTAAAATAGCAACCAGTACGCTAAAAGCAATCATATATTAATTATGTTCTTTTCATTTTGAAATAGGCAGTTATCTGGAATCTGACAATTAGTTATAGCATATACAATGCAGAAATAAGGAAATGAGGTATGATTGTCAATGACACAACTATCAGGTCATTTGATGATGAGGTATAATTTTAAGAGTTTATATAAAAAACTCTAAAATATATAATGTGTTTAACATGTTTAACTGGACAAAAAAAAAGAAAGAGAAAACAACAACTGATTCAAACTTATGATCCGTGAAATTGTTTAAGAAGACTATTAAGTTGAAGGTTATGATAAAAGTGATTTTGATAACAACTTGATCATATAGATACATTATGAATCCTCTAATTTTAACAAAGAAAACACACCTCTTACACGTAAAGTCATTTCATTACAATTTACTTAATATAATGTTTATTGGTCTAAAATGATTGAAAATTTGACTACCACATATGAATCAACCATGAGCAAAAGCCATACCGTATACGAAAATATCGTACAAATCAAAGGAAACAAAAAACAACCTGTGTGATGTTAAAATAGTGACTGAAGTATATAGTTAACAATTCCTCACAAATGACAAAAGTAGCGTATCTGCATTCTTTAACACATTATTTCAGTGTAACAACCATACCTAACGACGAGAAAATGCATCACTCGGCTTATAAAGTAATGTTGTGTAAAACCGATGTTTTCAGACGTCCAATATCATTCAGACATTAAATCATGTTACATGTACATTAAACATATTTTTGTAATCCATTCGATGTACCTTGTCTTATTCCATTCATAATTATAACAATAAATAGCATGTGAATATACGACATCAACTATGAAGATGACAGACAGACATAAAGGGGGAAAACACACCTTAAACAATACACAAAATAAAGAAGTATGGACTTTTGTTAAAAAGTATTATTATTTAAGATTTCTCCGTAATTGTTTTTTAATAACTTCTTGAATTTTAAATCAACCTTCAATTTGCATTCGATAAAAGCCTGTATCAATTCAGAAAAATGAAAGATGTTTTTGTTGAATAAAAGTGTAACGTCATCTATTAAAATCACGTCGATAAGGGAACCCAAATGTTGAACATTTATTTGAAAACAATATTAAGACGTCGATTAAGGGTGAAACATTATGACGTCTGATTTAGACGTCGATTTGAGGAAAGAACGTCGATTAGAGACCAGACTTGGATTTGAGTCTATATATTGTATCATTTAACCATGTTAACGTAAATAGACTGATAAAATCGATATCTACTCTAAAGTATTTTAATCAATATGAACAAATTTATAATCAATTGTTTTATATTTGTATGAAAAAAATGAATCGATTGTTTTATTCTAACTACGGCATTTTACAGGTGTTCCAAATGTTACAATTCCTAACTCAGACTATAGCAGTGGGCACGGTTGGCACCTGCAACTAGAATGTAGTATAGAATCTACTCCAAACCATACCAATGTATACTGGCAAAAACAAGTTAATGGTACAGTTATAAATATAACATCGTCTAGTCCTGGTTTTTATGGCTCAACTATCGGTTTGCCTTCATTGATTATCTTTCGGGTATCGACAGATGGTGCTGGACAGTACACATGCTTTGCTGTTAACCTTGTAGGAACTGGGAAAAGCCAAACAACTACTCTGAAAGTATTAGGAGGTATGATTTTAAGAAAGTTTTACTAACGAAGAACATTCAGTTACTCATTTAATGTTGATATAACTATAACATGTATAAGGTACAGTAGTACAGTGGCAGAAATGAGGTAGCTCCTTTATATTCGTTTCCTTTGGCAAATATATTTAATTTTTTTACCTGTTCAAACAAGTGTTATGAGACTACTAGTCTTTATATTTTAAATGCTACATGCTGTCTATTAGGCCTTTCGGAAAATTTGTATTTTGAGTAGTATCGATTAATTTTAAAAAATCGTTCTCATAATTAGCGATTGTCCATTGGAATTATCATTCTGATAAAATGGTATAACGCTCACAACATTTTTGGATGTGTTGTTATGATTATACTTTAATGTTTCATCAGAGACATCTGTTTTTTGTCAAATTTTGATGCAATTGGAAATGTAAATGGGGATTATGTAAAAGAGACAACAACCCGATTAAAGGGTATAAAACAGCCTAAGGTCACCAATTACGATGTTTCATAAGGTTGTTGTCTCTTTGACACATTCCCCATTTCCATTCTCAATTTTAGTCTTCTTTTTCTATAATATATTATTTCTTGTGATTTGCTTTCCGTCCCAGTCTTTTAATTGTATGAAAAACATATTTTTCTATAAAGACGTTTTTTGTTATGTGTTTAGTCCTTCATATTGATTCCTATTATTGATTTTTCTTCTATAGATATTGAATGGTGTTAACAGAATTATTAAGTTTCTTCTGTCAACTTTATTGGTTTCGTTCGAATATGGCAATGCATGTTTGTTTTTTCCAATTGTAATTTGTATTGAGAATGAGGGACATTCTTGTTTAAGATTTGACTTTTCACTATTCAAAATGTTATACATATCTTACAATTTTGATATTACTTTTATTGCAAAGAGCTTTTGGTTTACACATTTCGACATTAGTGGACTCATCCGTGACACCTAAATAAAATAGTCAAAAGGACAAAATTACTTAGAAAAGAATAAAGGTGCAATAACGTTAACAGACATGTATTTGTTTGCGGCAACGAAATATCTCGCCTTTGAAACAGCTTTCAGGCCTGGCAGAATATACCTACCCTTTGCATTTATTCGAAATATGTTCAAGCCCTGAAAAATTACATGACACAATTTTAAAAATTGATAACCCATATGAATCAAGACAAGTCGGCCACACCCCTACAAAAATAGATTAATTAATAAGAGATTAATTATTCCTCCATAGTCTGGGAATACTTTAAACGAACTAGTTAACTAGGTGCACCCTTGATTGTATTTCTCATTTCATCTTTTATATATTGACTGTTAAGGATATTACTTCATCATAATTAATCTCCCAAATTTTATTTCAAGGATTGAATATGAAATGCTTCAAGATGAAATGATTGCATTTTTAGATTATCGTAGGTAACTCTCTTTATAATATTTAATTGTAAATATTTGGTTCTTAATGCAAAAAACTAAATTTAATACATTGATTTAATGTTTAAAAACTCGTGTTGTAGGAGATATATTGCTCAACTCCAGCATATTAAATTATACAGAAGTATATGGTTCGCAGGTTTCACTGCGGTGTAGCGTCACATTCGAAACGGAGTTCGGACCTGTAAGTGTACACTGGAATAAATACAAAAGTGGTGATCGTTATCCTGAACATCCTGCATGGTATGGAAATGACCACTTAACTTTTCACAATTATTCTGCTGCAATACCTGAAAAAGATGGTTTCACGATTAACCACTATTCTCTTACAATAACATCACTATCATTCAAGGATAATGGCCAGTACCTCTGTGTAGCTAAAGATCAGTATTCATTTGGGTCGAGTCCGTCAATTCATCTGCAAATAATCGGAGGTTAGTGATTAACAATTGTCAGTAAAGTCTTGTGAAATAGTAATCAAAAATGCATACTGAATATGTGAAAAATATGAGTGATACATATAATGTATTTCATGTATTTATATATCCTTATTTTAACATGTTTAAGAAGTTTTGAGGGTTCCTGATAAACATACTTACATTGTGTTATGCTACGTATCTTTATATATATCCACACACTATCAATATAAGAAGATGTGGTATGATTCCCAATGAGACAACACTCTTTAAAGTTTAAATAAAGGGGATGTAAGCAATTATAAAACAAAAACGGTCGTTTTAAGATATGTAAATACACATATCAGCTGTCGTCAACATTTAGTAGATATAGGAAGATGTGGTATGAGTGCCAATGAGAATACTCTCCATCTAAGTCACAATTTTCAAATGTAAACCATTATAGGCCAGGGTAAATATAACAAACATATCAAACAGAAGGTAATCACATAATGGTTCTGAATCTCAATCATATGAGAGTTTAATATATCAATAAAATTACAATATTTCTCAATACTTTGGTCATTGAAATCTTAGACGATATCTAATGTTGATCCTGTATTGATTTAACAGTTAATCCTCTTGATATAGTATATTGATTCAGAATCATGATATTATAAACCGTATGGTTTATATTTCAAATATATCTATGCTTTTTAATTCAGATATGAAAACATCGAATAATATTCAATCGCTTGTTGAATTGTTGTTGCCTCAGAAGTTAATAGGTTCTATCAACATTCACAAATAATTTTACCTGTTTAATGCGTTTTATAGGTGTTCCAAATGTTACAATTCCAAATTTGGAATATAGCAGTGGGCATGGTTGGTATAAGCCTCTAGAATGCATGATCGATTCTTTTCCAAATCATACTGATGTATACTGGCAAAAACTATCTAATGATATAGTAACAAATATAACATCTTCCAGTCCTGGTTTTGAAGGAGCAACGGTCACTTCGCCTTCATTGAACATCACCCATGTATCGACAGATGATGCCGGACAGTACACATGCTTTGCTGCTAATATCGTAGGAACTGGGAAAAGTAAACCAACTACTCTTACAGTATTAGGAGGTATGATTTTAAGAATTTGAACAATCGAGGAAAATTCAATCAGTACTTTAATGTTCATATAACTATAATAATTAGGTAAGAAAAACTTAAGTTGACGTGTTAGATAGTTCCTTTCGATCTTTATTTTGTAAGATCAACATTTATTTGATGTGACAGAAAGAGTTGTTATAAGACCAATAGTCTTTATTTTAATTGATGCAAGCCGTTTATTAACCCTTACTTTAATACTTACATTGTGTTGTATGTGAACTAGTATAATTAATTATAGTGTTATGCGGTTGTCCGTTTGGATTACTATTACATACATTGAGTACTCTGCTCACAATTGAAATCGTGGCTCTATAATTATACAACACGTCATTGTGTTATTGTACTATGATAAATTTGTGTATTCTTGATTTTAGTTTTTGCTAAAATGCTTGGTCTATATGCCATATTGTGCTTCTTTGTTACATATTTGATTATAATACAATGCTGGTTGCTGTACCCCTATTTTTGACATGCTTACTTATTATGTATGTTTGTTTTGTTCACGCATCGGTGTCAATATATATGAATTTGATACGACTGTCATATAAGTGAGAGGTTTAGTTAGCTATAAAACCAAATTTAATCCATCATTTTCTACATAAGAAACGCCTGCTGAATCTTAATTTTTTTTCTTCAAAATCCTGATTAATGTAATGTGTCGCCATTATCATTTCAAGGATTAGATATGAATCAACTGAAATCCTTGAACATAAAATAAGTAGTTGTAAACTATAATATGCGACTGGGTGTACGATTATTGATTTGAAATATTTGTTTCATATAAGGGGTCACTTTTAAATCAAAATAAATTGATTGTATACTATGTAAATATTCATTTTGTAGGAGATGTATTGTTCAACACCAGCATAATTAACTATACAGAAGTATATGGTTCAGATATTACACTCAGTTGTAGCGTCACATTCGAAACTATATTTGGACCTGTACGTGTATCCTGGAGAAACTACAATACAAGTAGTAAAAGTTTTCAAGAATATCCTGCATTGTATGGAAATGACCACGTTACTTTTAACAATCATTCTATTGCAATTCCTGAAAAAAATGGTTTCACAATGAGCCACTATTTCCTTACAATAACAACACTTTCATTTAAAGATGATGGTTGGTACTACTGTAAAGCTAGAGATCAGTTCTCAATTGGATCTAGTCATTTCATTCAGCTGCAAATAATTGGAGGCAAGTAATAAACTGATGAAAACTACAAGTGCTTCACATCACACACACACACACACATACCTATCATGAGACGGATTTCGTGTAATTATTCATGTATTCACATATCCTCACTTTAAAATGATTGGCCGTTCCTGATGAAGATACATATACAAACAATAAATTATGTTACGTATGTCAATAAGTTCATACTAGCTATGATATAAATATAAGGAGGTGTGGTATGATTGCCAATGAGGCAACTATCCACCAAAGATCAGATAAAGTGGATGTAAGTAATTATAAAATAATCATATTAAATTAATAATGTGATTTTGTCATATTCAATCTTATCTGCATCCAAATAGCATATTTAACAGTGAGAAAAAAACATATAACAAACACTTCTAAACTTTTGAAACAGTAATGATAGACGTTTTGTTTTTTGAACAGTCGTAATGTAAAAGTATAGATTTGATTTTAGATTTTTTTGTGTTTTAACGCCGCATTTAAGCACCTCATTTAAACTAAATCGTGGCAGCCAGATTTTATTGGTGGAGGAATCCAGAGTGTTTGGAGAAAACCACCGACCTTCGATAGGAAAACTGACATTCCTTTTCAATTAAGATTTGAGTCTAGTGCACTCGTAAGAGCGGATTTCGAACTCACAACCTCAGTGTTGACCGGCTAGTGATTACAATAGTAACTACTTAGACCGAGGCCCCGTAAAAAGTATAGTATACTCGTACCATCATTATGGGATAAATCAACACTTACTTACAATGCATCTTTTCATAGTGATCTGAGCGTCACTGATGAGTCTTATGTAGACGAAACGCGCGTCTGTCGTATTAAGCCTATAAAAATTTAAGCCGGGTACATTTGATAACTATTTAGACAATTTCTAACGATAATTTTATGAAATCGATCAAGCTGTGTTTGATTCAGAATTACTATTAGTCGTTTCCATTTACAAGATATAATGATTTTATTAGAGTTAGGACAACACCATTTGTGACTTTCAAAAGAAAATAAATATGTAACTGAAAAATATGTATGACAGAAATAAAACATTTAACGTTTAGATTAATTCCTAGTATTATAATATTCATTACAATTGATAGATATATTTTTAAACGGTACAAAACCGATTACATTTCCATCTATTGTTGAATTAGTATTAACTTAAATGGATTGTTTGTTTCAACATGGAATAAATACATAAAATTGTCAGTTATTGCATGTTACAGGTATTCCAAATGTTACAATTCCAAATTTGAACTATAGCACAGGGAGTGGTAGGCATTTTGTACTAGAATGTATGATCACTTCTGTACCAGATCATCACGCTGTATACTGGCAAAAACTATCTAATGGTACAGTAACAAATATAACATCTTCCAGTCCTGGTTATGACGGCGCAACGGATACTTCTCCATCATTGAACATCACTCAGGTATCGACAAATGATGCAGGACAGTATATGTGCTTTGCTGTTAATTTCGTTGGAATTGGTAGCAGCCAAGTAACCACTTTGACAGTAGTAGGGGGTATGGTAACTGTTAGTAGTAGACGTTGCTTGAAAATTGCATCCGTATATAAAATCATGTTTGCATGAAAAAAAACGCGCATAAATCGGTAAAATTATTGTAATATGGACAAAATTATAAACCAAAATTTACAACGGATTTTTTTTGCCAAATACACATAAGTTCATCTCTTCCAATCCTTATTTTTTTGGAAACTTTATTATAATATAAATTTGATTGATAATTTTGTCCGTATTACAATAATTTTACAAATGCATATATGTTTGAGACATGCGTTTTGTTGTTAAGTTATACATGATGCAAATCACACATAAATGTGTATATTCATTACTTCCCCGGTGCATTACAATAACCGTTGCTAATTCATTAATCGCTAAACCAAAGTTTTGATATGGATTATAATATAGTTTAATTCGTTTGATACTGTTGATCATATGTAATATTTGTTTATTGTTTTGTTCAGTTCTTTTATCGTTCTGTTGCACCACTGTCCCCGGATTAGCGGGAGGATTGATCACCAACTAGCATGTTTGACCGCACGCATTCTGTATAATATCGTGCTTTTTTTGTTAAATTTTAGCTGTTTTTTCTTCTTCTAAATAATGATAAATGTAATTTGTGTCCAATTTCATGTCAAGGTTTAAATATAAGACAACTGATCAAATGTTTTAAACACGCAATGTCTGAAGAATTTAGCAATATAGAATTCAAAACTTTTTTCAGGAGATATAGTGGTCAACTGTAGCAAAACTAACTACACAGAAGTATATGGTTCACATGTAACACTTCACTGCAGCGTCACATACGAAACAAAATTTGGACCTGTAAACGTAACCTGGTTTAAATCTAATCAGAGCGGTATTAGCGTTCCTGTACAGCCTTCATATTATGGATATGGCCACGTCACATTAAGTAATCATTCTGTAACAATTCCAGAAAAAGATGGTTTTAAAATGGACCGCTTTTTTCTGGAAATAAGATCGCTTAACTTCAGAGATGATGGTTCGTACATTTGTTCAGCTACAAATCAGTTTTCATTTGGATCGAGTCCGTACCTTGATTTGAAAATAATCGGCGGTTAGTAATTAATAAATCTGCTAGCAAATCTTTTGACAAAGTAGTCAAATATATATATAGTTCAGTATTTTTATGATTTTACTTTGTAAATGGAATAATAAAAAGAAACAAAAGTGGTATAAAAAGTCAGGAAAACTACAATAACAGTGCATAACGGAGTAATGACAAATAACAAAAGTCAACAAGGACCCTAGAAAACAAAACAAATATTGATCGCAAGAAGATGTTGCTCATTTTGTATAAAACTCGGTAATAAGTCTTATTCTGCATGTCACACCCACTTAAAAGAGCACAAAACTGCAGTTATGGCAATTGTAACATATTCTTCGTCATCTGTGAAAGAAATATTCCTTACTATTCAGACGCCTCGTGTATCGACCATTAACGTTTTGATCGAAGAAACTATGTATATATCAACGCATAATATCAAAGGATGCGTCTATCGTAAACCTGAGGAAGTTATTCATGTATGCACTTGTATAAAATATGGAATGAGCGCGCCTGATTCAGAAATATTGACATAATCATTTGGGACACGTCAAACATTTTAAGCATCAATCATCACACAATCGCGCACAAATAAGAGATATTTTTTTCTATATAACATATCATGCAAATACACAAATCCAAAAATTAAAATTAGGGTATGCAAATGTGATTCTTTTTTCTTTTATCTGCATTCAATAACAAAACCGCCCTTTTGTATTCTTCTTTCATTCTGATCACATATAAGTTTTCTGCAATTTTGTTTTTGCCTTTTAGATATTCCCGTTGTGCACCTTGAACCAGGACCATTCAATGCTAGCCGTGGTAGTAACATTACACTTAAATGTAACATTACATCTGTTCCGACACATTTTAATGTATATTGGGAAAGCGTATCGAATGGTGTTACTACAACTTGGCATCTGGGAGAAACATACAGAGAGTCTGATGAAGGCGAAACACACTCAGAGTCTGTAGCATTACTGGTTCTTGATAATGCATCATCCAGTGACTCAGGACAGTACATCTGTTTTGCAGAAAATGTACTCGGTACTGGTAAAAGCAAACCTGTTAATGTCACTATATATGGAGGTAAGATTTCATTCTTGGGGTCTAAATAATATAGCTGTTATTATCATGTTAATCATCTGTTGAATTACTCTACATTCTTTTAAGCTAAATACATGATAGTATGAGAAGTAAAGAAAGATAAACAATATGAGGAGTTTCATCTAACCACATTATCGTGTTTTTGGATTTCGTGTTTGTCAAATTGAAAAGAGAAGCAGTACACTCATGCTATAAACAAACGAGAAACACATGTTGATGAAATCGTCTTCGGACAGTTGATGTTCGAATCAGTGCAGAAGTAAGATTTTCATGCTTGAAAGGAATAATACTTCATCATCTTTATATTACATGTATAATGGATTGATGAAATGTAATGCTGGCATTTTTAATTATCGCTTTGTAAGACTTTCACTTATAAAGATTTTCAAGAAAAAGCTTATCGTGACAACTTACAATCATTTATGTTTGACAAATTAGGATTATCTTACACACAGTAAAACAGTGACAATATTTCATTGTAGACCAGAATCATCCTAAAGTAAACATTCAATCAAACCAATATTTTGTGAAAGATGGCAGTCCTCTCACAATTGCAAGTTCAGTTCGAACAACGGAACTAAATCCTGTTTCTGAGGTATATTGGCAGTTTAACAATAACGGTGTAATAACAAAGATTTCAGAAGAAACGGACGGGATAAACGGAAGCACAATACAAATGCCATCACTCACTATTTTGAATGTGACATCCTCCGAATCTGGAATCTACACCTTTTACGCTAAAAATGATATCGAAACAGGACAAAGTAGACCAATACATGTTATTATTACTGGAGGTAATACTCATATATTCAGGTTTGATATGTGTTTCATTATTTTACATTGACTAGAGGTATAGGAAGAGGGTTGGATCTCACGAAACATATTTAACCAAGCCGCAATTTTTTGCATGTCTAAATTAGGTGCCTCTGGCCTTAGTTAGAATGGTATGTTTTTATTAACTTTAGTTCATTTATATGTTTCGGGGTTTTGTGTGACTTTTATTTTCACTGAACTAGCTCACAATTTTATCTAGGGGCCAACTTCTCCTTGTGCGGTTTTTTTTCCATCTGCGTTTCAGACCTATTGGTGGCATATATTAGACCGTTGATTTTCCCGTTTGAATGGTTTTACACTGGTGATTTTGGGGCCCTTTATAGCTTGTTGTTCGATGTGAGCCAATGCTCCTTGTTGAAGGCCATACATTGAACTATAATGGTTTACTTTTATAAATTGTTATTTGGATGGAAAGTTGTCTCATTGGCACCCACATAACAGTTCCTATATCTATATATTATGTTGTTGGTTTTACTATTCATTTGATAACGTCTATTTTAGTCCGTGTTTTATTGACCTTCCATTTATTTGTCTTTTAGTTCGGTATTTCTGTTTTCCTTTTTCTTGTTTTGCTTTTTTTCAATATTTTATTCGCTATAGTTTTTCAATACGTTCTATAGTTATCAAAAGTACCAGGATTATAAATTAGTACGCTAGACGCGCGTTTCGTCTATACAAGACTAACCAGTGACGCTCATATTTAAATGTCATTTGTTGCAAATGTTGCAGGAATTTCCAATATTAAAAAAGGAAAATTAAGATGACTGTGATCATTGTGAGAAATTATGAAAACAAGCGGCAGTAGTTTATCGGTGTTCAAAAGTCATACATTGATGGAGAGAAATCAAATCCGGGTTGCCAACCTAAAACAGGTGGAAACAAATCATCAAGAAGAGGATCACAAAGGAACAAAACGAACACTGATGTGCAACAAAAACAAACGCATCATACATAGAAACAAACTACCACTTTCCTGATTTGGTAATGGACATTTTAAGAAAACAAGTTGCGTTGAACTTTGTTAAATAACTAGCCAAAACCTCCCGCTTTATAACAATGCTAAATATCAGAATGACTATACACAAATGATAAAGACCACGTTAGACCCATTCACCGTATGAAATTTATCAACGTCAATGTGTCAGAATCAATGTTGGCTCTTTGTGACCCACATCAAATCTAACAGGAGACAAGTTTTATTTGTAAGACACGCGTTTCAATCAAAAATAAAAATGAATAACCTGTTTAGTTTTGTATTAAGCGTATTATTTCTTGGCATATTTCTTCTTTGTTTTTACATTTATTTGTTTGTAGCGAATATGGTCATTATAGTGTACAATTATAATTGTATCCCTCAAAGTCATCTTATGCCACAAATGTCCAATGAAAAGTAATTATCCGTATTTTGTTTTCAGGTGTGCCGAAGGTCTCTGTTATCAAACCAAATTATACAGCAGGGTATGGAGAAACTGTTACAATGTTCTGTAATATGACTTCTGATCCCATTGTCACAAATGTTTACTGGGAGAAAGAATTTAACGGCTCGATCATAGTCATAGATAACTTAACAACAGGAATACAAGGAATTTCTGTAGATGCTCCATCGATTACTATAGTGACAACCACTACATCAGATATAGGAAATTACAGATGTATAGCCATAAATGATGTCGGCACAGGTTGTAGTGAAACCACAAGGTTGGAGGTCATTGGTGGTAAGAGTATTTTAAAGATTCTTTGTTTTTGTTCTCATATCTGCTTTTCAAATATACTATTCAATGTCAATTCTAAGTCATTTTAAAGGTTCTGTTTATAATTTTGCTGATACAAATGTATCAAAAACTAGATAAGTAGTACAGAAATGAAGTGAATATATTTAAGCCCCTAAATTCAATCTTCGTTATGTTTCAGAGCTACCATCTGTCAGTATCACAACGAGTTTGTCACCAGTTAACTATGGCGAAAAGGTACACATAGCATGTGTTGTGACCGGTAATCCCCCTCCTACCCAACTTTACTGGGAGAAAGAATTCAATGATATAAAAACAGTAATACATAACGGCACCATTAATACGGAAGGAATAACGCCAGAAAATCCATCGCTAATATTACTCTACGCAACAGATTCGGATGAAGGACTTTATAAATGCTTTGCCGTCAATGAATTTGGAAGGGATTCTAGTTCATCAGTTGAACTCAATGTCGTTGGAGGTAATTTGTCTTAAAGGCATATGATACAGTAGAGATCCCGCGTTGATTTTTTCTTAAAATTTTGATAGAAGGTCAATTTCAATGTGCACTTTTCAAATATGCAAAGAAAAAAGTACCTTCATGACTTACTTTTTGAGGTAATTTGGTTCGAAATTTGCATATTTGGAAGAAAATCCCTGAAACTTCCTAAATAAGGACTTTTAAAGAAAGTAACAATACTTTTGAACGAAACTTAACCGTTTTTTTTTTGTAAAATGTTCCTTTGATCCATGGCATCAACATGCTGAAACAGTTTAAGGTTAAATCAAATCATCATTTTCCGGATTTAGATTGCTATATCCGAAATAAAGAAATTGACCATATTTTTGCGTGTGTTCGGAAGTGCAGAAAAAATTTGATCGTTGTTTTTTTCCTGAAATTTTGGCGGAGTGTTCTTGAAACAATATAGTGGGAGATATTATGGACATAATTGTGCAAATCGTGATACAAGCATGGAATTTGGTATAAAGGTTAACTAAATGATACTTATAAAAAATCCGCTGCTGGCCAGAAAAAATAATCATTTTTTCAAGATGGCCACCACACATTTTGAAAATGGCGTCATAACAAATTAGCCAATATTTGTTAATCCTTTGAAAGGTGTGTTATATGTAAAATCCATTGTTAGATTTGATAAAAAGAAAATGACATTTCATAAATAACGACTGGACAATACATTAATGTAACTTAAGGTGACTTCCGGTTTCAAAATGTCGGCTAACGAGTCAAAAATTTTGATTTTTTTTACTTTCAAGCAATTTTACAAGGGGTTTTAATCCTTGAAAGATGTGTTATGTATAATTCAATGTAAGATATGATAAAACGTTAAAAACAGCTCCTTAGTACGACAAAACAACACATAACTGAAGAAAAATAGTGGTTTCCGGTCCAAATTAGATGCAAATACGTAAAAAATATTTTAATAATTTTCATCACCTTAACAAGTAATAACACAAGCATGAAATACAAGCATGAAATTTGGTATACAGGTGGACTAAACGCTAATTAAAAGAAATCAGGTGCTGGCCATCAAAAATTTCCATTTTTTCAAGATGGCCACCGATCATTTTGCAAATGGCGTCATATCCAGTTGTAAATCTTTGAAAGTTGTGTTATAGGTATAATCCAATGTAAGGTTTTATTAAGCGTAAATTACAGTTCCTAAAGTACGGAAAAACAACACATAAATGACAAAAAAGGGTGATTTCCGGTTTCAAAATGGCAGCAAAATTTTTGAAAATGTATTTTTTTATAATTTTCATCAACTTAACAAGTGATATCACATTCTTTGTTACGATTAAATGCCTAGTTTTGTTAGAAAGACAGGTTCGTTATCTTAAAAATTATCGGACAGTAGCCAATAACAAAACTCGTACAAGGAAGGACAGAACGGTAGCATTTACAGTCACCAACACAACTGGATTTTTCGCCTCCTCATTTCAAAAGTTACCGACAGGAGGATGCAACTTTAACGGTAGCCGAAGAAGTCCTCGATTTTTTCTTTCATTCAACCCCAGTGTTCATGAATTGGTACATAAATCAGGCTGAGCCCAAACTTATCCTCCTTGATACGCTGCTCTTTGGATGTGCTCCGAAAAAAACCCTCTTGTAGGCGGAACTACATCACAATGCCGCTGCTTCCTGGGTAAAAATTTACATCGTGCCTCGTTAACAGCAAATAGTGATGTTGTTCTGTCATACATGATGCAAACAAATACTTCTTTTATGTCCTTGTATGTGTCTTTATACTTCAGCAAAGAAATATGTACGTCCCTTACATGTTGAAATACTTCCTATGTCATCAAAACAGACATATTCCCTTAGTGTCACATGCACTGAATGTATGAATGAAAAGAAGAGTAGCTACACGAGGACCAAACGCATTTGATATATCACGTACAGGAAGCCATCAAAAGTCTTCATTCCTGCCAAAACCTATTCACAGTTGGTTCTACCATATTTTTGGAGTGCTGCAATTCTTAATACTACTACATCTGTGTCGGTGCTACCTTAAATTACCATCCTACAACAATTTTCATAATCCGGCCGAACATGGACAAACATTCGTATATCTGCTTCTCCATGCTTACAAGGGGTAGCTGGAAAGTATCCTTATTAGTCTCCACAGAAGCATTCTGTCGGCAAGACACTTGAAAAATTTCGTTTCGTTGTCATCTTCATAGAGAAAACTACTCCAGAACCCTACTTTTGTCTTCTCACATCTAGCCTTTCAATGATTCATTTAGTAAATCTAACACAATATCTACTCTTGAATACTTATCGATGCAAGATTTTATTTAAGGCCGTATAACAAAATTGCAAAATCATCCAATATTGATTCCCTACAAGGTGGCCTGGAATTAACCATTGCTGCTCTATCAACGATAAATGCGTCAGAATTTGGATCTGCAAATTACAAAATGTTTCAAGTTTATCCATTTGCACCGATTTAATACCACTGTTTAAAATGACATCCGAAGACAAAAACGAAGGAGCAGTTTGTCTTTATGGATTAAGAAATATTCCAATCAATTTGTCCACTGCGACAAAAAATAAAAGTCTAGAAAAGATATCTAAGAGCTCTAGCTTTGTTATTTACAAAAACGTTTACAGTTTTATATTACCGACATAATAGGAGTTGTTCTTTTTAATCTGGTTATAAGAAACCGGTTCTCCTTCGTTTTGTATTTGCTTCAAACGATCTTCAAATTATTTGCCTTTGATCTTTTTAAAGAAACCCTTGTGTGTTCATTAAGTCGTTCATCTATTATAGAATGCCTCAAACCACTAGATCTTGCAAATTTATCTGATAGTCTACTGACTTCTGGTCTAGCTACCATCAATACGTTTTAATGAGGTCTTCGGTTAAACCTATGACAACAAATCGCCCTTTACAATTGCATTATTCTGTTTTAGTTTGATCAATTGTGTCATAAGAAAAATATTTTCTGGTCTTACGTACAGTAAAATGATCATTTTCAAAATCAATTGCCACCTGTGGGTGACTTAAGAGAAGGGAAGCCATATCTCGGAGAAGGTCGGTCGTGATCGAGAATATGTTACACGATCAATACCTAAATGAATACAGTATCATGCTTTATATGGACTGTTTGTACAAAATCTGACTCATGAAATAAGCATACTACCAAATTCACAGTAGTTCTTATTTTATAATTGAACGCCAGGAATTGAACTGTGGTAGAGATGACTATATTTTCTTACGCCAGTCTATCAAATCATTGAACGTCACAGAGTCATGACATGATTATAATTTCTGTGTTTAGCTTTCTTAAGCCGATATATACCTTTCAAGCTAAAACACATAGAGTTATCTGATACGCGTGTCTAGTCCTAGGTACATTTGAACATACATACAAGAATATGCCGTTCTAGGTATTGCAATAATGGTTTTAGTGAGGACACATGATACATGTGTCCATCTACCTTCACGTAATATATCACCCAGAATTTTATGACAAGTCATTTCAATGTGAAATCCACCTTACATGACGATAAACTTATCTTCTCTGTACAAATCAGGCAATTCCCACTGAATATCCATTACCAAAAGTGGCTGATCTGCCGTTACTAATGATATTTTTCTCGTTTTAACCACATTTTCCGTCTTATCCATCAAATACCTGATCATTGCAACTGAATTGGCTTGTTTTTAAACAGTGGCATCATAGATTTTACACTTACTTGCTTTTTAGAGTAATGAGATGAACTACGATTTATACCAGTTTGCCCTGGTAGTGCATACAAATCACTCATTATGTCTATAAATAGTTTGCGCATGCGCAAAATTGTTAAATCATGTGTGTCATAACCTTGAAAAATGTTATCAAACCAAATCATAATATCATTGAAAATCCCAAATCACTTATTTTATAGTAAATAGTTAAAATATTTTTTAATGAATTTTGTTACATTTTCGCGCATGCGCAAACCCTGTATGTGTCAAATACTCATGTCTAGTGAATTTTTAACATGTAAAGAAGGTAGCTACCAAACCTGACAGCTGTTTTTCACTAAAAGAAGGTAAACGAAAAGTTTTCCAGAAAAAATCAGTATTTTCAAACTGAAAAAAACAGCCATTTTAGAAAACGGCGGTGGCCATCTTGAAAAACTAATTTTTTTTAATGGCCAGCAGTTGTTTCTTTAAAAGTATATAATAATGATGCTTTGTGGTAATTTTCATGCTTGTATCATCATTTGCACAATTCCCTCGATTTTGCCTGCTAATATCTTCCACTAATACTTGATTGATTGCAAAAGAAAAAAATGGGGTTCATGTCCTTTTTTTTCAATAAAAGCCATATACCGTAATTTTTACGACGTCTGTCAATACAGCGCTAAATTACGTTAAATTAAGTTTTAATCGCAACAACGTCGTGTAATCATTCCCGCCGTACACGAGTACGCTGTCAAGTATATGCAGGTGTTTTTCAAAGCGTTGATACTTATCATAAAAATCTATAAAATGGCAAAACATTTGTGCTAAACATTTACGAAACAAAATTTGGACAGAAGCCTTTTCATAATAAAAGGATATAAAAAAGTTTCTAGCAGATTACTTTGTCAGATATACGGCAAAAAAGAAAAATCTGATAGAAGTATAAAGGTGCATCTCCGTCGGACATTAGTTATAAATTGCTTTATGTACTGTAAGAAGATAGATAACATTATTTCAAAGGCCCTGACATGACAAATTGTGAATCAACTATACATTAAGTGAGGTGATACCATAAATTGACAACAATATAACCTTCAACAATGATAAAAACGATTCCGTATCGTCAACTTTAAAAGGCCCTTGCGTACTTTAATTTTTTTCTTTTTACATTCAAAAGATAATCATCTTTCAAATTTAAATTATAAAGTGTACTTCTTGTTTTATGATAAGAGCTGTCTCGTGCAATTAAGTTCATGTCATTACTGCCTCAATCGACCGAAGATGAAGTTGTAATATAACATTTCATAGGAAGTACAGTATCCGGTATTAGAGAATAATTTTGAACGATGTCTTTATCAATAGATAAGTTGCATTATCTTTTATACGGCGTATATGTATGAATGTTGACGTACTTGTTTGTCTAGAAGTAGAGCTGTATTGAAAACAATTTGTTCTTCTGTCCGATCGTCTAACTATACGTCTGTTACTTTTCTCAGAAACAACCCTACTGCACGACGTCATATTTGCTTGACAGCGACGAGTTTTAACGTGTGTACACTTTTTGATCTGTCTGTCTGCAATTAGTGTACATTTGCCGATACTTCAATTGTTATCTTTCAATACATTAAAGTACATTAGGTATATGCTTATACAAATAAGAACTAAATTCATACTGCATAGTCAACTATGAAAGGCCCCTACATGACAAATGCAAAACAACTCAAACAGGAAACTTACGGCCTGATTTAAGTACAAAACAATAAACGAAATACAAATATGATATACAATACCGAACGACACCATTTAATTACAAGTCTTTTAACAGCATGTGAACGGACGTTTTCTTGTTTTGATCTATAACATCCACTGTCATATTCAAACCAAAAACGACACTAATATATTTTTTTGAAATCTTTTAACGTATTTTTATTGACTGCATGTTGTTCTACATACACATACAATATTATATTTTTTTAAAATATCAATTAAACTCAGTATTTCTTTTTATGTACCAATTTCAAGTTAAGAACAGGATGAGACCCTCTCTTTATTTATTATTTTGTTTACGAATAGGGGTGTTATACGACCTTGTCTACCTATGTGGATCTCTCTCATGCAGTCGGTTTTGTTATTTTATTGATAGTCTGTTAAATTTGGCCGTACAATGACAATTCTCCGGAAAATAAAGAAACAAACTGAACTATTTTGATTCTGATTTTTTTCAATTCAAGATATTATTATTGACTTCGAATTTATTATCAATAAATGAAAACAACTGTTCACGTCATGAAAAATATTGCACAGCTGTCCAACACGTCGTAGTAATGCCTTTTGTGTATGGATTTCAAATCTTCAAATACCAGACCAGATAGGCCACCATACGCGCCAAAGACTTTGTTAAACTTTTCTCATTAATCACAGGTTCATACGTTTTCTAATTTCTTTAAGTTTCATTAAAATAAGATGGATGTCATAAATGTGCAATACATATTTGCCGCTGGACGTTAGGAAGCTACCAATACTCATAGTTAGCTATTGCAAGTCCTTTTGTTCCGAATTGTGTCTTATTTGAGCCAGTCCATGCGAAAAGGTACAAAAAATAAAAATTTACGAAATTTTAAAAAGTGTGACTTCTTATTGGCAGTAGACTTGTGATTTATAAAACACATTTACTTTTCCTCATATCGTAAAGCTGTGAGATATACGCACCTACAAGTGCTGAGCCCCCTCCCCTTTATTTTTATTAAGATCTTTAATGAACTATTTCATATATTTCAATCATTTTCAAAGTACAATTTAAATGGCTTTTTGCCAAATGATAATGTTAATTCCGGTAGCAGTGGGGATAAGACTCTCGCTTACGATGCTGATATCAATGCAATCAAACCAGGCAACGGTTCGAATCCCGTGCAACGACGGTTGATTTATCTAATATCAAATAACTTAACTTAACGTAACGTAACTTAAATTTCAATTTCTAAAACACTAGATGACTAATTTTTGTATTTTCCCTGAGGTTTAAATGTTGTCTTTAAGTTACTGTCTTTAAACCTGCAGAACTGATGAAAGTTATTGACTTTTTGTCTCTATAGTGTCGTAAATTTTTAAGTTTCTGGTCAGTATAGCATAAGTCCGGAGAACAACTGATTCTACACTTGTTGAAATACAAAAAAAAAAAACAGATTTGTCTACGTCTTTTTCTGTTTTAATTGACAAATTCGGGATAGAATTGACAATTTTATAAATGTTTACATTAATGTAATTTTTTTCGGATAAAATCGTTTACAAAAATATTATCACAACATTTTATAACATGTCCTGTAAAATTCACCAAAAGGACTTTTTGTACCTTTTCGAATTGAGTGGCTTATTTGTTAAAATGTTATTCAGCATGTTACAGTTTAAGCAACGAATAGTAAGATAGACCCCACATCCTTGCAATTTTTCTTCCTCTATGTTGAGCAGATTCCGCTGGGTCGTTCTGTTTTGACAGTTATTCAGTGACAGACTAAAAAGCTCCACAATTCTTCTTCCGTCTTTCCATGTTATACTGTCAGACTGTAATCTCTTCTGTGTCTATTATCATTTCTTCAACTTCGTCATGCAAAGTTGTATTTAATTTATTTTTGTTCATCTCACATGTCTCAAGTATTCTTTTGATCTCCCTGCTCTTCGGCGAATTTTTCCGTCTTTTAGAAACGGCATGGACACTTTTTTAGCAGGTACTTCTTTTAAATTCGCGCAACCGAATGTATGACGTCACTGAATATTCCGCGAAATATGGCTTCTTTTAAAGCGACGCCGCGGAATGTTAACGTTCTTATTAGAAACATCGCGAAATTACAACGTTCTGGTTACCAACGTCGCGAAAACAACACGAACAGTTTTGAAAACTTTATTATCTGCCCCTGCTACTGTATCGTATTCCCTTAACAAGTTAGACGTATCCATACAACTACAAAGAATATAGGCTGAAGTCTTTTCAAAATCACACTGTTAAAACGAAAATCGCAAAATGATTAGTTTGTTATGAATGTAGTTTAAAACAAAAGTATCCGACATTATGTCTTTACTGTAAATCAATCAACTTTCTAATAATAATAGGCCAAGTTTGCTAAATGTGCTCACAGATAAAGGGATTATGACAATTATATTAAAACTAATGGTGTATAGTACTACATAGTAAAACCATTAACACGGGGTTACCAATAGTTTAATTTATATAAAAACGAAAACGAGACAAATGTATCAACCACATAAACAGAGAACACCCACTGAACTCATATTTTTGATTTAGGAAAGGTGCAACTAATTGCAGCAATATTAAACGTTTAATTAGTAGCAACCCTTCCCGTTTTCTGAGGCAATAGTAAAACATCACAACATAGCAAAACACACTATAGAATATCAATTGGAATTACTTAAATTTTTCAAAAATGCTATGCATCAGTCGAAAAATATGCATGTTTGTAGGAATAATGGTAACTTTGTAGCATTATAGGTATAAACAATAATGTATTGAGGTCCTGTGAGTTAACTTTATTCAATACATATATTAGAAAAAAAACATGGTAATACTTTTTATTGTTGCAGGTCGTCCTGTAGTTGATACTCCATCTATAACGCACATAACAGGCATTGGTTATACTGTAACACTTACTTGTTCCATACGAAATGCTTTTCCAGCAGTTTCAAAGGTGTACTGGGAAAGATCTATACGTGGAGCTATAACAAGACTTTCATCTGTTTCAATTGGAATCATGGGAGTAACAGTTGACAATCCATCCCTTATTATTCCATCGGCAATGGAATCGATGACTGGCGAATATACATGCTTTGCTGTAAATTCTGTCGGAACTGGTAGTAGCTTTCCAGCAACATTGACTGGTATTACTTATGTTTTAAATCACCTTTCTTTAAACTGTCATTGTTCGACTCTCATGTAGTCTTTGTCACAAGAACAGACCAGCGATTGGAGTGCCAATCTTCTTTTATCGCGTATTCATGTTGCATTATGTTTGTAGTGGTTTAGAACGACACTGTATTTGGTGTGTATTTTATATATACACATTAATAGTAGCGTCGCGAATGCATTTGATACGTGATCGACTAAAATAACAATTTATGAAACAATGCAATAGTCTGGTTTAAATGACATTGCAAGGAACATTTCTTATATTGATTAAATATCATTTTGAATGAGAAAACAAATACAATTGAAGTTCAAAATATAGCATTTGAAATTTAAATGTAGCTTACTAATATTTGCAAAAGTGGATATAATTTGGGTCTATCTTGTTATCCTTGTTCACACATTTCATAAAGACGCAGTATTCTTTATAGCAAGAATTATTGTACAAGAAAGGGGCGAGCGATACTAGAGGGACAGAAAAACTCATAGATCGAAAATACACTGACAGTGCCAAACATAGAAAAGAGAAAGACAAACAGACAAATAAAAGTACACAAACCACAACATAGAAATAAAGGTAACAGTAGTAAACCGCTGTTCGAAACTCATACATCGATACAAAAAAACAATTCCAGGTTACTAAAACTGAGGGAAACGCATTAAATATAATAGGAGAATAACGAGACAACAGTAAGATGTAACACACACAGAAACTAACTAAGCATTATCAAAATACGACGAGAAGACTAGAGACTAAGCAACATGAACCAAATTAAAAACTGGGGTTGATCTCAGGTGCTCCGGAAGGTGAGCAAATCCTGCTCAACTTTTAGCATCAGTCGTGTTGTTCATGTTATTATAAACTCAGTAACTAGTCAACTTCGAAGGTCACATTCGTCAGAAGTGAACGGGACTGTAGTTACGACATACGCAATATATCCAGTATCATGTGTGAACAGGATATTCCAAAACGGTCAACCAACTCGTGATAGCGTCCGTAATATGTACATTACATATATGTTTCATAAGGATCCGCATACAACAATCACATAGCCTTACAAAATAGTTACCCCTTTTTGGGGGCTTTCATAAACTCATAGAATATAAAGAGAAATGTAGACAATCTCAGAATCATAGAGTCATCTATAAATAACATTGCAAAAATTAAGGTGACCATATTTTATCGATGTTCAAATCTCATAATAAAATATAGAAAATAACCAAGGTAGCGAACAAAATCAGTATCAAACGGAATCCAACAGAAGAGGGAAAGGGTGCATTAACAATTCAAGCGGCTCCCACTTTGCATGCCTGTAATTAAGCTGTTAAAAAAAAATGTTTCTAGTAGCATTATATTTCTAATCAATTAAAACAGCTCATACTTTTGTGTGTATGTATTTGATTAATTTGTGAAATGTTACTCTACAATTTAAATGATTTAATACCATTTTTAGTTAAGGCAGAAGTTACATCAGAAAACGACTCTGACGATGAGGATGATGAGGAAGACAATAGTATGTATTGATATCGACCTGCTAGATAGTTTTTAAAAGATATTTATGAAAGCTGGATGCGACTTTCATACATGTGTGGATTTAGATACTTTAAAACCAGGTTTAATATCCACCATTTTCGACATAAGAAAATGTTTGTACTAAGTCAGGAGTATGACAGTTGTCATCAATTCGTTTGATATGTTTTAGCTTTTGATTTTGCCATTTGATCAGGAACTCTCCTTTATATAATTTTCCTCGGAGTTTAGTATTTTTGAGATTTTACTTTTTATTTGAACTGTTGAAACACTTTCCTTATGTTTCTAGTTTACTTAAATCTTAATGTATACGCAATTGATTACTATAAGCCTTTTAATAAATGTCTTGATCTACATGTTACTTATGTGTGGGCGATACACATGTTTGTTATTGTTGGTGTTTATTTTTTTTGTTATACATGTCGTTGTTCCCTTGTGTAATCTTTCTTAAAATTTTCATGGGATAGAGAGAATCGGATTTTTTGGCTTATCTGGGAAATAAATATGTGAATGTTGCACGAACAAAGACCGGCCTATTTGATTTGAATTATTTTTATGGGACCATGCCAATTTCAATATGCAAACCTCTTTAAAGGTTTAACAATTATAAAGTTAAAGAAAATCATTTCATACACATTGGAGTTATAATATTTTTTATAACTTTCTCAGCTGACACATTAGTGAATGGAATAATAGGTGCAGTTAGTGCATTAGCTGGAATTGGATCAGTAATTGTCGGTTACTGGGCATACACGCACTCCAAGAAGAACAGTAAGTGTATGATAAATTTAAATTGAGACATACGAATAGTGTCTTTCTTAATTCGACTCGATATAATAAAACTGATGCATTTATACCCTGACTAGCATACATTGAATTGCAAATTGCAATATTCCAATCATGTTTAACCCTATTGATGTCCAACTACTTGAAATCAAACACATTATCGTATAGGAAAGATAATACTTAATAAAGTAATCAGATATTGTCTTAGAATCTCAACATACAGTACAACATACCTAACTAAAGACGAACAACAACTCATATTGGAATACTCATACACGAAAATCTTTTGATAATTATAGTCTCGCGTTATAAGGGTGAGGGTTAACTGTTTAAAATCATTCTATCAGTCAATCAATTCGTACATCTGGCAGTCCGTCAGTCCATTTGTCCATCCATCAGTTCTTATGTCCATTTATTTAATATTTTTCGTGGCATTGTTCTAGCTACAAAACAATGATTTCTAAAATAAGGTTACAGGGTGTATATATTTAATTCAGCTATATCAAATTATGTATTTTCTATGTATTGGTCTTTACACTGTTACAAGCTAATTTCACAATAATGTTCTTTCTCAGTGTTGAACACTTGTGTAAACATCAAAGTTCTGTAATCTCTAAATGAAACATGCCTCATTGGCAGGTGTACATTATTGGCAATCGTACTTCATTTCATATATTCAATAAAGTATCGTTGGGACAACGTTCCAAATATGTTTTTTTCTTATTTATCAACATAAATTTCAGCAGCATTCAAACCAAAGGCTTCTCTCGGGAAAATGTGTATTTGTGCTGTATAATACAGTTTAACACGTATACGAGTATATAACATAAAACTTTTTATGGTTATTACGTCGTAAATGAGATCACCTATAATGAGTAATGAACAATTAACCGTTTAAGTCTAAAATTTGGAAATAATTATAATTTAGTCGCATGTGGTAGCTTACCACCACAAAATAATCATATAGAATATCACGTGATTGTTATAGTTTGTTTAAGCGATGTATACTTTGTTTGCAGCTGTTGGAAACAGGTAAGTAAAGTTCTTACCAGTAGAAGTGGTCGAGATGTACAGTTTGTAATTTGAATTAATCATCATCATGATTATTTAAAACCAATATATAAGAAATGAAGATGTGGTATGATTGTCAATGGGACAATTCTTCACAAGAGACTAACAAAGGAACAACTATAGGTTACCATACGGTATTCAACTATGAGCAAAGTCCATACCGCAAAGCCACCTGTAAAAAGCTCCGAACTGACAAATGTAAAACAATTCAAACGTGAAATCTAACTGTCTAATTTATATACAAGATTAACGAAAAATATATATGTAACACATCATGAAACGACTACCACTGAATTACAGGCTCCTGACTTGGGAAAGTCATAAGTTTGCGTTCTTATTTATTACTTCGAATGATGTTTTTTTTCTCTGAGGTATGACACCTCCTATTGTACAAGATAGATAATTTTGTAACAGGCTCAACAAATGATACATAATTTGTCAAAAAATACATTTCGGTGGTAGAAATAGGTCTTGCCTTTTGCTTTCATCATGTCATCTAATAATTCAGACATAGACATACTATTTAACAAAAATGAATCAAAATAATGTGCAATCAACTTGTTACATCATATGTCTGTCAGTTGAATTGTAATATCCCAGAGTAACCGTTGTTAAAGAAAAACACAAACTTATTGATGTCAATTACAATAACAAATAACAATACAGTATATGTGTATAATTAAAGTTTACAGTTCGACCAATTTAATATACTAATAGTCAAAACTCTTTTAGTAATGTATATTATATACGCTGTCCGTTACTTCAAACGATATTAAAACTTTTATATTTTAATTTATTTATATCATCGCGTAGTTAGCAAAAGCCATCAACGTTCAAAGTGACGTCCCATTTGAATATCTAAAAAGTTTTCCAACCAAAAAAGATAGAATTAAAATTTAAGATTGGATTTGTAACACTGATATAACATTTATTAATAACAATGAAAATTACAATACTTAATAATATCAAATTTGTTCACTTGTTGACATATTTATACAATAATATAGTTGAATACAATAATACATGGATATCTGTTTCAGCTAACCCGACGACCAACCCGACCTAAAAAGGTATGGAGCTAATTTATATTTAAGTCTCCCAAACAAAGTTTGGAGACTTATTGTTTTTGGTCAGTTCTTATTTTTTTTTATTATTCTTCTTCTTCCGCCACTTTAAAAAATGAACTTGTCCGCAGCGTTTCTCGAAAACCGCTTGTCAGATTGACTTAGGATTTCATAAAATGGTAGACTAATATGTCTAGGTGAGCCATCAATCTTTCGTTTGTGCATTGGGGTCTATTAAGGGGTATTTTTTTGGGGGGGGGGGTAGAAAGAAGGGAGGGGTTTACTATAGAACCCTATGGGATTTTATTTTCTAAAATTTTCAAATGAATATAACTTGAAAACTGTAAGTGATAGATACATGCAGTCTTCAGAAATGATTATAGGACAATAAAACAAATCACAAGAAATATAGGGGGAGTCCCTGGGAGTTCATCCCCACCCCTTCAATTTGAGAATATGCTTATATCTTGTAACCGATCCAGACCCCCACCCCTAAACCATATATATTCCTGATTGGGACAATAAAACAAATCAAATGCAGTTAAAGGGAGGTCCCCGGGGGTCATCCCCACCCCGTTCAATTTCATAATGTGCTATTATCTTGTAAACGGTCCAGATCCCCACCCCTAAACCATATACATTCTTGTAGGGGACAATAAAACAAATAAAATGAAATTAAAGGAAAGTCCCTAGGGGGTCACCCCACCCCCTCTTGTTTGAAAACTTGTAAACGGTCAACATCCCCACCCCTAAACCATGTATATTCTGGTATGGGACAATAAAACAAATCACATGAAATTAAATGAAAGTTCCTGGGGGTCACCCCCACCCCGTTCAATTTGAGAATATACTATTATCTTTTAAGCGGTCCAGATCCCCACCCCTAAACCATATATATTCTTGTAGGGGACAATAAAACAAATGAAATGAAATAAAAGGGAAGTCTGGAGGGGGTCACCCCACCCCTTCTTGTTTGAAAACTTGTGAACGGTCAACATCCCCACCCCTTAACCATATATATTCTCTTAGGGGACAATAAAACAAATGAAATGAAATTAAAGGGAATTTACTTGGGGTCGTTCCAACCCGTTCAATTTGAGAATGTGATATTATCTTGTAAACGGTCCAGATCCCCACCCTTAAACCATATATATTCTTGTAGGGGACAATAAAACAAATCAAATGAAATGTAGGTAACTTCCCTGGGGGTCACTACCACCCCCTCCTGTTTGAATACTTGTAAATGGTGGAGATCCCTACTCGTAAGCCATATATATTCTTGTATGGGACAAAAAATCAAATCAAATGAACATATGAATGGCGAGTTATGGGAGCTTTGTTTGGGAGACTTCGTAACAGCATCCTGTTACAATTACTTCTTGTTTTGTTTGAATTGAAAAGAATACCATTTATAATATCATTTAGAATATCCATTTTGATTTACAGTAAACCTGATAGATATCTAAAATTATTATGACTTGAAATATTGCCTTCTCAAATGATAACATAATTAATGTAAGGATTTACTTGCAAAAATGTAATGATTCATTTATTGTTTATATGCATACTCAAGAATGAGCCAATGTTTTAATTCAACTGATTTTTTTTCTACAATCTGGTTAAAAGTAAAATCACAAACATACTGAACTCCGAGGAAAATTAAAAAAGGAAAGTCCCTAATCAAATGACAAATTCAACTCTCAAAAACATCGAACGAATGGATAAGAACGGTCATATTCCTGACCGTGTAAAAACGTTAACTAATGTAGTTAATTGAACCTGGTTTTATAGCGATTCATTTTTTTATAATGATGCTAGAAGAAAACAAACAAATACAATAGGTACAAATGCAAAAATATGGGTACAGCAGTCAACATTGTGTTATGATCTTATACATAACTATAAAAACAAACAAAGAAGCACACAAAAGGCATACATCAAAATATAACCTCATTTTGTTTTTATGTTATACAATTTTATTTATATATGTAAAATTCATCAATAAAGGATTAAATGATTTTAAATAGATATTATGGTTATATTTACATTAACTTTTACGTGGAATCGCGCGTTTGAGGTCAAACAGGTAGAAATACAATAGTTTAGTCGTTCAATGTATAACGGGATGCATAAGTTCAGTAAAACGTTCATTATTTCAACTGGCACTTATACTAATTACATGTTCGAGTGATATAAACCATGAACGACTGTACGAATATAAAATTCTTATACTGAAAAAGCTTTTTGGAGAACATATCTTATAACTTGTTTTTTTTTCTACTCCCAAAGCATTCATTATATTTGTATACAATCACATACCTTATATATTCTGCTGTTTTAAATTATTTTATCCAATATATAAAATATTTATTTGATCAGTACTTTGGTATCCATCCTTATTGTACCGTTAACCTGCAAATGTGACCTGACCACTCGCTTACAATACATTCAACAGTAATATAAAGTTGATTCCAAATTTGAGACAGACGGAGAAGGCTTCGTTTAAAAGAATAGAAAAAGGAAAGAGCTTTTCAAAATTGAAATGTGAAAGTAGTTAATGCATTATCTTCTATTAACGTGATAATGTATCACGTATCTTTTTTCTTTAAATGGAAATAACACATGACGTTTGTTGAAAAGGACTCTCCGGATTTACCGTCATCAATAATTATCAAAAACAAAAAATACAACAGCCAAACCACTGTCATCCCCATATGCACTTCGTTTTCTTTAATTAAAAGAAAACTCTATATCTAGCATGTATAACATGTCTAACTAAGTTCAATATCAAAATGTGATTAAACTTTTGATGAACTTATAAACTTTATTTCAAGGAGTTTATTAACTATGGACTAATAAAGCTTTCGTTACTATATTTTCATTTGAAAAATCTTTCGTATCTATTAATTCTATAATTAGTTATCACAGGTATCAGGCTTATTATTTCATATTCCAGACGCTTGGTTCGTCTACGTAAGACTCATCAGTGACGCTCATATCAAAATATTTATAAAAACGCTGCACTGAAATCAATAGCCACACCTAAAATGGCATGAACACTTACAGACACTTTCGGCCAATAGATAGCTGATAACTTTTACGTTGTAAAATAAATTCATACATGACAACACTGATTGGTAGTTTTTTGTCTATTGATGCAAAATCAGTGATAATTTCCTTACTCATTGACATTGTTTAAATATATTATATTATTCATTGACAATATATTGTATTGTTCTACTGTTGCATAATGTAAAATTCATTTTTTTAAATTCGACATTTACTGTTTCAGGTTCCAAAGAAAGAGATGAAAATGTTTAATTGTAAGCAGAACGTCTGAAACGTTAATGTTATACGAAACTAAACACTTCTTGACACTAATAATGACTAGTATATGTATATGTTAACATTATTTTGTAGTACCCATAATGATGACTATGTATATTGCCTCGTGTTACATAAGTAAATATGTGTCTGAGTTTTTCCAGATAACATATATTGTTTGATTAACTAAATTGAGTTTGCTTTTGAATAAATAAGATTTAAAAATTTTAGAACAATACATGTAGAAATGCTGAATTGTGTTATATCCAAATAAAATCTACTAATTTTCCATTTCCATTTTTAAATTTCCAATTTCAGTCTCTTTCTCACATGTTTCATATCTTAACTAACCAAGTATTATTCAACATTTAAATACATTTTGAAGCAACAACTGATATAGCGCGTCTAAATTGATAATAAAAAAATATGTTAAAACAAGTATTAAAAGATAACTGCTGTTTGTACATGTATTAAACACATTTTATTGTCATTAAAGTAAGTTATATTTACATGATATAATTGTCAATTAAACACTCCATTATTTTTGTATCAATTGTCTACACTAATTGATTGAAATAAATAAAAACACCAACATTATATATAATCTATCTCGTAAAAGATATTTCGCTAGTAACCAATGTCTCTTATACATAAAAATGTATGTTGATCCAATGGAACGAAATGTGTCCGTATTTTTAATGTAAACTATCCGAAAATATATATTTTTTACTTAGAACGTTATGTACACAATGTATATACCTGACACAAACTGTTAATAAACAAACAAAGAACATCCATTACAGGCTTTCTGTGAGTTATAAAAAACAATCAACAGCAGTATACACATTACCTAACTTTAACATTATGAATGGAAACTTAATCTCCCCCATGCTAGTTATGAAAAAAGATAAATCACAAAAATACTGAACTTCGAGGAAGATTAAAAAAGAGATTCCATAGTCTGATGGGAAAATCAAAAGCTCAAACCCACTAAAAGAATGGATATAATAAATGTCATAAAAACACTTGGTACATGCATTTTCTGATGTAGAAAATAACAATTTGTTACATTTACACAATTGTATTCATCATGAATGATGTACGTTGATAACATTTACAATTTGATTTACCAGGTAAACACACTATTGCATTCGAAAATGTATCACAACATGTACACTGTGCAACTTTTTTCATAGAAACAGAACCAATTTTGTTTAATAATTGTCTTTTGCGAAATGTCGTCATTTTTTTACAAGACGTTGTCATTTAAATGAAATAAAGACATTAAAAACACTTCAAGGGAAATTCAAAGGGGAATTCAAAGGGGAATTTCCCTTGTAAAATAACATCAGCAGCTGATACACACAATAAATAATAGAACACATATTAATATCTTGACTCGAGACATTAACCGGCATTTATTATAAATAAAATGTGAAATAAATCTTTTTTTATATTCAGCAAAACGTCTAACTTGTTGACAGTCGCAAATGAGCCTTGTCAACGGATTTAAGATTGCATGATCAATCCAACTGATGCCACAAATGTAAACGTTATATGAAGTGTTATGTTGACTTCTTCGTCTTTCGACATTTTAAGAAATAAGTTGTTACGGTATTTGTCACTCTTTCTGGAAACAATGAGTTGCAATGTTCCTTGGTATCTTTTAGCTATTATAAAAAGTTGATTCACTCAAGTAAACATCAAACAGTTACATGGACCTTCTTTTCAAACATTACGATTCCAATTATCCTTAGATCTATATATTTTTGAGGATATTTAATTAAGTTATTCTAGGCCTGATGAAGTGTTAGTCTAATGTTTTTGCTTTTGCTATCATATTGATAGTTGCATTCATAACAACTACACGCTTTCCATTTCTATATTCTCCTTTTCTGATAGTGTTACATTTTTGAAAATGTTCATGTTGTTTATCAAAGCAAACGAAGCAGTGTTAAATGAATTCTTCAACTTTTATAATTTAGCATACGTGTTGTTTTTTTTTTTGTTTTTTTTTCTCAATTGATTTATGACTCCGAACAGCAGTATAATACTCTTGCCTTCATTTTTGTGTGCGGAACCTTAAACCCTAAGGCATAGAAGTTGACAGTTTTTGAAGGATGTCACTGGTTGATCTGAGTTCAGGAAAGAGCTTTTAGTAGACATTGAGTATAGCACAATTGACATTTCAAGACAGTGCATATAATACAATTACTTAAACAAAGTATTTAGAATGTTTATAATCTCATACAATAGGTTATCCCGCTTTCTGTTAATTGTTCAGATCACTTAAATAACATATCAAATAGCCTCTGTAAACAAATGCAATACATTAGTATCTGTGCCAAAGTATATTTACAACCTGACTTGATAGTATAATAAAGTATTTCCACTTTCCATGGAGATATGTATTGATTTTCGTCTGATTATTATTATTAAGTTTCCCACTTTTCTCTGAAAAGACATATTGAATTTGTTTTGATTATTATAAAATTGAGAATGGAAATGGGGAATGTGTCAAAGAGACAACAACCCGACCAAATAAAAAACAACAGCAGAGGGTTACCAACAGGTCTTCAATGTAGCGAGAAATTCCCGCACCCGGAGGCGTCCTTCAGCTGGCCCCTAAACAAATATATACTAGTCCAGTGATAATGAACGCCATACTAATTTCCAAATTGTACACAAGAAACTAAAATTAAAATAATACAAGACTAACAAAGGCCAGAGGCTCCTGACTTGGGACAGGCGCAAAAATGCGGCGGGGTTAAACATGTTTGTGAGATCTCAACCCTCCCCCTATACCTCTAACCAATGTAGAAAAGTAAACGCATAACAATACGCACATTAAAATTCAGTTCAAGAGAAGTCCGAGTCTGATGTCAGAAGATGTAACCAAAGAAAATAAACAAAATGACAATAATACATAAATAACAACAGACTACTAGCAGTTAACTGACATGCCAGCTCCAGACTTCAATTAAACTGACTGAAAGATTATGATTTCATCATATGAACATCAGGCACAATCCTTCCCGTTAGGGGTTTAGTATCATACCATCATAACATATATGAGAAGAACATAATCCGTATCTTTACGTATTCTGTGGGAAAATGTGCATGTATTCTATTTGTTCTGATTATTACTACTTGTTTATCGCTAAATTTGTTTCTTGCGTGGAAACTATATTTCACAACATGTCACTTATAATTTGGTATATGTTATATAAAATATACCATCCAACAAATGACCCCATATTGAGTACACCATATCGTTTACAAAGAGAAGACTTTTAGATAAAAGAGTTGGGAACAGCCATTCCCTATGGATGCAATGACACAATTGATGGTGTAGGTATTTTGTCTAGTCCCAGGTGTAGTACCGTCAATACATTAAAATTATTTAACACTTCTGCTCGACGAAATAGAAGTCATGGTCACAAAAAATATATACCATCTGCTGTACACACCGTGACAATTGATAGTCTATAACGTTTGTTCGAAAACCTTTAGGAATTCATCATATTAGAACTAAATCATATTCCATTCCATTTTCAAAACTTTCTTTACTATTTCAAGATGCCAAAAATACTTCCGTTACTGATTCTCGTTTTGTTTTGTATAGATTAGTTTCAATTATCATGAACATTGCTAACCATAGGCTATTCAAACCCGTATTGACTACATCCAATAGTGAGGAAAAACGTTACTTTTTTAGGGTAGAATTCGCCAATAAAGGTTTAGATGCTGTAAATATTGGCAATATTTTCCATCAAAAATCTGTACAAAAAACTATACCTGATTACTTCAAAAATAAAGCTACACTTGTTATTTCTTATACTTACACCAAGTCTATTGCATCAAAAATGTTCAACCACGAGAGAGTATTAGAGGCTTTTAAACTCAAAGATACTAAATCCAAGCCTCCGGATTGCTCATGTGCATCGTCACAATACAATTACAGTCCAGCTGGTCATATTATTACTGGTGACCGTGGCATTGTTACCAATGAACAACTAAGAGAGTTGTTAGCCAAGGGACCAAAATATAGAATCCCCCAGCCCATCAACTGGAAAAAGAATTTCAAGTTACTGATGGATGCAGTTGAGGACTATATATGCAAGAAAATGGGTAAAGCGCGAACCAGACGAACCAGAACTGGACACTTTGTCTGAATGGATCAAAGCTATTCGATCATGCATTCAGAGGCGCATACCAAACTACGATGTAATATGAGTACTAGAGTTTCTAACTCTTTCAAGAATCCAGAGGTTGTGGATGCTTTATCCTCTTTGCATGACAAATATTTCGTTGTTCCAGCAGATAAAGCCTCCAATAATATTGTCTTCATATGTAAAAAACATTATTTGCAATGTCTCACTACAGAGCTTGGAATTGATAAAACTACTGGTAATCCTACATATTCTTTAACATCATTTACCAATGATGAAATTTTACAAAATCATAAATCTGTCCTTCTTTCTTTTGGTATCAACATCAAAGAAAACGAAGAAAACTTGCTCTCATTAAACTGGATACCTAAATTACACAAAACTCCATATAAAGAACGATACATAGCTGGGGCTTCAAAAATATTGTGAGGAGATATATTCTACCATTGGTGTTAACCAGATGTGGATTCTCAAAAATTCGAAAGGTCTACTGGTTAACCTTCGATCACAATCTTTGCAATTTTGCAGCAACATAAAAACTTTTTCTACGCTATATACTACTATTCCCCATGCTCAGTTGAAAGATCGATCACACCATTTCATAAAACAGAGCTTTTTCTATAAAAATGGGAATCGTAGATACAAATTTCTTGTTTTGGGTTGCAATAATTCATATTTTGTGAAGAATCACACTGAATCTTCCAGAAAATATACTGAAGATGATATTATCAAAATGCTGGACTTTTTGATCGACAATATATTTGTTGAGTTTGGAAGATTTTTATTTCAACAGACAGTCGGTATTCCAATAGGTACTAATTGTGCATCCCTGCTAGCTGATTTGTTTTTGTACTCGTATGAAGAGGAATTCATTCAAAACCTTCTAAAAGACAAAAAGAAAAAGCACCTTGCGAAATTCTTTAATTTTACTTTCCCATATATTGATGATGTTCCATCATTGAATAACCCATACTTCAGCCGATACTTACATCTCATATATCCCAGTGAACTTGAAATTAAGGATACTACTGATACAAGAAGGACTGCTTCATACCTTGATCTTTTCCTCAATATTGACGTAGATGGACGACTTCACACGAAAATCTATGATAAACGGGACGATTTCAACTTCCCAATTATCAATTTCCCATTTCTCAGCAGTAACATACCCTCTGCCCCTTCGTATGGTGTTTACATATCACAATTGCTACGTTATTCACGTGCTTGTTCACACTATACGGACTTCATATACAGGAGTGTGCTCCTTACGCAGAAACTGTTCCAACAAAGTTATCAGGAGGACATATTAAAATTGACACTCCGTAAATTTTATGGACACCATCACGAATTGGTGGATCCATACGATGTGTCTTTAACCAAACTAGCTAAGGACATTTTTACCACATGGTAGATTGTGGTTTGTCATTATGTCGTCTAATATTTTAATTACCAAACGTGACTTATTCCCGATTTTGACTGTTTTGCAAAATGTGAATTCGCATTACTATAAGACGTGTTACGGTACTTGTCTATCCCAAAATCATGTATTCAGTTTAAATGTTTAATGTTTTATTTGTAATTCTCATCGGATTTTGTCAAATGTGTTGACGTCTTTTCTATTATATTTATGTGTTATGGAAAGAAAAATTAATCACCGCCTTCATTTATTAGATTTAATTTTGTTCAACGTAATATGTACGATAATTTACGTTTGAAGTTGGATTCATAACAAACTGGACATATATATATTATAGTTAATTGCTATTTATAAGTATTGCAATATGCATTGTGTTTAAATGTAATATCAGCATTTAGTTCTAATATTATCTTAAATCAATCATAATTCTATCTTACTTTTGAATTATAGATTTTCATATGTGACGTCATTTTTGTACTGTTTCAGAAATTTCATATATTCAAATGTGACGTAATTTTTGTACCTTTTCGCCATCGTATGAGACGTCATTTTTATGATTTATTGCGTTGAGGCCTGGACTGAGTCGGATGTGTCTATTCTGTGTAGGTCTTAGCATTATGTATTCGGGTTTAGTTTTCTGTAATTAGTTAATACTTCAGTTTCATTATGTATATCTCTTTTATATTCATTTGATAAAATTTACTGTGTGCAATAGCTTTATTGTTCTAAATAATAAGGATGTTATTATCCCAAGCATAAAAACATAGCCGTATTTGACACAACCTTTTTCAACTTTTGATCTTCAGTGCTGTACAACTTTGTACTTTTTTTCACTTTCGATCTTTTATATCTGGACGTCACTGGTTAGTCTTGTGTGGACGAGGCGCGTTTTTGGCGTATTGAATTTTAAACCTGATGCTTTTTGTTATCTATTAATCATGTGTTTCTTTGTTTAATATGTTCTATTTATTTGTATTGTAGTCCTGTTATATTATGTTGTCATTTCAATGTTATATTTAACATGGCCATCAAAGTGCGAGGTTTGGCATGCCACAAAAACAGGTTCAACTCACCATTGTTCCTCCTTTAAAAATGTCCTGTACCAAGTCAGGAAGATGGCCATTGTAATATTATTGTTCGTTTCTGTATGTGTTACATTTTGACGTTGCGTCGTTTGTTTTCTCTTATTTTTGAGTGTAAATTCACATTGCGATAAGACGTGTCACGGTACTAGTCTATCCCAAATTCATGAATTTGGTTTTGATGTTATATTTGTTATTCTCGTGGGGTTTTGTCTGATACTTGGTCCGTTTCTGTGTGTGTTACATTTCAGTGTTGTGTCGTGGTTCTCCTCTTATATTTAATGCGTTTCCCTCGGTTTTAGTTTGTTACCCCAATTTTGTATTTTGTCCATGGATTTATGAGTTTTGAACAGCGGTATACTACTGTTGCCTTTATTTATCGAACAATTTATGCGCTTTTAAATTTCAACCTATTAAGCCAAACAATTCTATGTAAGAGTAATCACCCAAAATACTGCTTTTCTGTTGTGTGCTGTCCGAAGCCACCCAGAGACTCTACATACATTGTGTAAGAGTATTTAAAAAAAAAAAAAAAGTAAACCAAAAGTAATAAAGACTCAGGGTCATTTGATTTGAGATCTTTAGAGACTTAAGAACATATAGTCAAGATCAAAGGTTAATGTTGATTTAAAAAAAATTTGTGTTCATATTTTCAATTCTATTCAAAAACCTTATAAGATATTGACTACATGGTTTTACTGAATTTATAATTACGACAAGTCACATATACGGTTTGTTTGTAAGGGTACGTTAACATGTAATGGAGTTTTATCCCCTCTTACCTTCTAGATTATGACCTTTGCTTTGGTTTGATATATATTGAAGATAATTGCTTCCTTGTGAACAACAACATTATTTCAAGAAAATCATGATAGGAAATGAAAGCCCAAGAATATCGTATCAATTAGGATATATATACACCGTATGCAGGTGCTGCTGGAATGTTACTACTTAGAAATTAAAAGTTCACAATTGGAAGACTGAAATCATCTCTTTTGTCGTAAAGTTTTGTTTTCAATGAACCCTCATTGTCAATTTGTAGATGTAAGTCAAGATATGTTGCTGACTTAACTGTATCTGTTGTATCCTTTATCTCTAGTTCAATAGGATAGATGCGTTCGACATATTCACCAAATTTTAAATTATGTATTCTGTTGAAAAACACATACTCCGAACGTAACAAATATGTTGTCAATCAAGAAATCAAGCATCTTGATAATTTCAGTTACAGAGAATTTTTTGTTTGAATCAGAGTGATCATTTACGAAAAAGAATTTATCCCTTCCTAAGACAAACGAACGAACGGACCTACAGACCAGAAAACATAATGCCCCTCTACTATTGTAGGTTGGGCATGACAATAAAAATATCTACCTTGCCATGAAAACAAATCTGTTAGTTACATTGACATATTACACAAACGGAAGAAGGGAACATTAGAAGACACACAAAAAAGATGTTCAGTCACGTTATGTTGCATGTGTTGATCTTATCTGGCTGTATTGTATCTGCAAATTGTAGTCAATTTGTAGTAAATAGTATTTACTCGTATGAAAAGGTAGGACCTTACACTCAGACTACTAAATCTGCCAACAATAAAATATTCATACACCGACGTCATCAAGAGAAATATATTAACGTTATTATCTGTGCGCTGGCTAACACAATTCTGAAGAAAATCCAATATAACATTGAAGTATAATTTCAAAACACAAATAAGCAAACAAGAATTTATCCAAGAAGATGCGAGTCCAAGTGACGAAAGAATCACAGTACAATTATAACTTTATTAATTTGCAATGTTCCGAGTAGATAGATTGAAGGATGATTCTTTTAAATTGTGAGCTTTGAAAAATAAATACCATATCATGTCCAATTTGAAAGCAAATTTCATCTTGAATAAGATTCGTGACTTCGAAATAAATTAATGTATGAAAAATATTTTAGATGTTCCTGCAGTTGCAGTATGTAAGTTTGTAAGTAATACGCGTAAATGGTGTATTCTATTGAAACAACTGAAAAATAAGACACTGCATAAAAAAGAACCAACCGTACATCGCAATCAAGGAAGAGAACAATATACAAAGAAAGTGAAACTTCGTCTTGCTTGTTCTTATGTAAATATAAGAAGATGTGGTTTGAGTTCCAATGAGGCAACCTTTTATTTAAGTCAAAACTCCTTTTGCTAATTTTTTGTATCATGATCGTCCAGCAGCTATCCACTTTTCGAAGAAAAGAAAAGGAAAAACATAATTTCGGTTTATGGAATCAATTTATATTTTAAATATGGATAAAACACATGTCAAATTTCACAAATATAACCCCCAAGGTAATTTCCACTGTCACGTCCTTGATCATAGAACTTGTATATGTCGCTTGCGTAAAAGAACATGCAGTTCTTTTCATTGTCAGGTTTTCCGCCGGGTCCCTGATCGAAGGCAAAGGTATTATACATCATCTTTGTTGCTTTACCATGTTTAATCCATCTCCAATCGCCATGTTGTAGGATTCTATTAACGTTTCGTCCACCAACGTAGTAGTGTACACCTGTATAAAAAAATCATCTTTATCATCATCATGAATTTGCAATGCCCTATGTAACTTGTTACAATCTTACCATCGTTGCTTGGTCAACCAATCGAAGCGTTTGAAAGAGATCGATGTAGCAAAATTACACTTTAACGATATTTTATAAAATACATCTACTAAAATGAGGTATAATTTGTTTAGAATATCATAACTCCTAGTGATTTCATCACTTATCTCCCTTTATGATTACCCATCACAAAGTCGCTGTAAAAAAAAAAAAAAAAAAAACCTGTTGACTGTTTGCAAACGTATATTTGTAACCTGACTTTTAAGTCTAATGTATTAGGTAAACTTGTATATACATTTTGAAATTAAGTTACACTAAACAATAAAAAGAAAACCAAAATTAACTAGGCTTTTACATGCAGGTATGTTTTAGTGTGGATGAGCTAAAACGTAATTTTAAGTTATGTTTCTACGTCTGCTGGATATCTTAGGTGACAATTCAAACACTTATTATTTTGTCAAAAGATTTCGGAAATCATTGTAGTTTCACAATTATATCTTTATGATCATAGTTCTGAATCTTGTGCGGCTTTAGTTATTACGTTGGATAGCTCCGCAATGTTTGCACGCGTGTTTAGTTAGGGTCTGCAAATAATTTTGATCCTTTATCAAGAAAACTATGAAGACGGTCTAGTCTACATTTGAGAATTATTGGTTTCTATATAAACAAACATTTCAGCAAATATTTCAAAACCGTTACCTGAATTCTTTTTCTGAAGGAACAATTTCATAATCATGGCTTCTTCCAGAGTTTCAAAATTAGCAAGGTATGCACCGGGGTCTGTACAACTCGCCTGTGATATACGCAAAAAACATATAATAATAAAAATAAAAAACTCCAAAACAAAACGGAAATTTATTTATCTAAGAACAATATCAATAGCTCAAGCACAGGAAACGAATGGTAAACAACTATTATATACCCGATTTTGTACATGCATTTCCTTCTGTAAAAAAACAATTTCCTAGTTTGCTAAAACTCTCACTTGTATGACAGTCTGTTGTAATTCTGTTATATTTACTGCAATTTTATATCAAAACAAACAGGCATAAAAGGAAAACAAGTATAAGTAATTAAGTAACAGTAGTATACCGATGTTCGAAATTCATAAATCGATTGAGAAATATTCCTGACTTGGTACAGGACATTTTAAGATAAAAAAAATGGTGGTTGGACCTGTTTTTTTGGGCATGCCAGACCTCCTACTTTTATGGCAATGTTTAATATAAAATTAAAATGACAACACTACATGAGAAGACCATAATACAAATAAATGGGAAAATATTAAGATCAGAGAAGCACACGAATAATAGCTAACAAAAGATACCACATTTAAATTTTAATACGACAGACGCGCGCGTTTCGTCCACACAAAACCAATGACGCTCAGATGAAAAGATGAAAGCCAAAACAAAACAAATAGTAAACCATTTCATAGTTAACCTTTGCAATATCAAAGATTTTAAACTTGACATATGTTATGGTAAAATGACCATGGAACTATTAGCAAAACACTTTTTTTGTGTGATTGCCTTATTATTTTCAGTTTTCCATATCAAATAATCTCATCATGAACACCAGTAAGGATTAAATTTGATTATTTTCGGCGTGCGTTTTGTCTTCAAAAAGGCTCATTAATCACGCTCGAATCTACCAAAGTGAAAAAAAATCGAAGTTGAAGAGCATTGAGGACAAACAGTTACTATTTCTAGAAGTTTTGCCAAATAGAGCTAAGGAAATCTATCCATTTGTCATTTTGGCGCCTTTTATAGCTGAATATGCGGTATGGACCTTGCGCACGGTTGAAGGCCGTATGTTTACCTACAGCTGATAATTTCTGTGTAATCTGATCTCTTGTGGACAGTTGTCTAATTGCCAATTATACCACATATTTTTTTTTCTATATAGCCTCGTTTCCCGTAAAAATATCAAAGTTTTTGATCTAATTAATACACACAAATGCTGCATCCCCAGATACTTTGTCATCGTGAATTAAATAAAAGCCTTTCCCTATCTTCTCGTATGGTTCTTCGCAGCTCACTGTTTAACATACATAAACAGATTCGAAAGATTAATCAATTCATACCATGTATGTAAATTCATAATTAATGAATGTTAAGACAATATATACGTTTACATATACATAAACTCGTCGTAGATACCAGGATTGAAATTTGATATTTACGCCAGACGCGCGTTTTGACTACAAAAGACTCATCATTGACGCTCGAATATTTTTTTTTTCAAAAGGTCAAATAAAGTACGAAGATGAAGAGCAGTGAGGACCAAAAATTCCTAAAAGATTTGCCAAATACAGCTAAGGTAAACCCAAAACAAAGAGGTAAAAATACATTTACTTAGGCTTAACAATTGAAATTAGTAATCTGGCAATTGATAGAAACAGATTTTAGACGAATTATTTGACCATAAGAAAAATGAAATAAGTTTGGCAAAAGTATTTCATCATTGTTATCAAATTAAAACCACATATTTTGTTATTCTTCACATTACACTAGTATTGGTCATTACTAATGCTTTTGCCATTAAGGCAGAAAACGAGGTTTTCAAATATTGTTTTTATAGGTAGATTTAATAATTAGAGAAATAGAACACAAAATAAACAAATTTTACATGCCTGTTGTTATTTGCAAACAGGAAAATATTTGATCCTTTTAATAACTACATTTCTAAAAAGTAATGTTTAACTGACCATGTATCTTTGGTGGCTTAAACATGTTAAACGTTTTTCAAAATTTAGTTTGCTTCAAAATATCTTGCGTATTCAAAGTTTCATATTTTAAATCAAAATTTGCTGCTTATTGTGTTTATAGTCATATTCCTGTGTATTTATATATGGCTGAGGTCCTATTCATTTTCAAAACTTACCGCTATTTATGTTATCTAGCAGTGTTTTGCTAATAATTACGGTTATCGAACTTCTTATCAGTCCGGATCCATAACGCGTTTATAATTTATAAAGTATTATTTGCATAATCCCACATTGACGTACTTTCTTCTTACACCCATATATCCACTATGATATACTCAACAAGTAACATTCGATTTTTTCACTTGCATCGATTGACGTGCATGCTTACACTTGCATCTACAAAGTTCGTCAAACTATACACCTTGTTAAAACTTACCTCTGATCGACTAATTAAGCTATTTGGATTTCGTTTTAAACTAAATGTACATAACATTTATCGACATTTTTGTATGGTCTTATATTTTAATTGAACAGTTGGCTTTTTAACCTGGTTCCTTCGTTCATTTCTAATAGAGAAAAGTAAAAAAGGACATGCGCACACACTAAAAGGAAATCCGTTTTTGTTTTTATCGTTCGATAAACTATGAATTCATTTATTTTCGTGGATACCAATTTGCGTGGTTTAAAGAAAACTTGCCTATTCGTGAATATTCATCATTAGGTCTTTCCACTTTTCTGTGGAAAGACCTATTGTTTTTCTTCTGATTATTTTTTTTTTTTTTTCTTCCGCCTAATTTTGTTCTTGCGATAAACATTTGTTTCGCAATATGTCGCTTAGATATTTGGTATATGATATCGAACAGTTTATGCGCTTTTGAAATTTACCCTGCGTAAACGAATACTTTTCTTTGTAGGAGTTATCTCCCCAAACACTGTTTTCCTTGTTAGCGCATCTCCTTCGCAACCGTAAAAGATTATGACAAATTTATTTTACAAAATTGCTCGTTATATCCTTCGCATGATTTGTCCTATTTTGACCGAAGCGATATGACCGCTCCATATGAGAGTTATTTCCCCTTATGCATCTGATATAAGTGATATGAATTTCTATCTTATAAATCATAAGTGATAGAGACCTAGGATCTTTTGATTTGAGGTCCTTGGTCCCAAAAAATGAAAATTAGGTCAAGGTCAAAGGTCAAGGTCATATTCTAATATTTGAATTTGGCATATTTTCACTTATATCCAAAGACTGTATAAGATATCAACAAATTATTTTTACTAAATTGTTAGTTGCGACATGTCGTAAGATGTAAATTTTGATTGCAAGCGTACGTTGAATGTAAAAGGGAGTTTTCTCCCCTCTTGTATTTAAAAATACGCGTTTGGTGATATAACTCATTAACTAAATATAATAAAGACCTATAATCTTTTGATTTGAGGTCCTTGGTTTATGACCTTGAAATTGATCTCAAGGTCATAGCTTAATTTGACGTTCTAGATTTTGACCTTTGCTTTTATTCTATATGTATACATGATAAAGATATACAACTTTTAGAAAAAGGTATCAAACCATTTAATCTTGTAAAAAACAACCGGAAGTGACCTTTTGTAAACCGGAAATAGCTATTTTTTTGTACTTTATTAATATAAAAGTATAGGGAACCAGATATTTTTGGAATCAGTGTCAAGTAAATATTCAAATATAATCGGAAGTAACATTTTTCAAACCGGAAGTAACAAATTATCTCCCTTATTTAAAAAAATGTATGGAAACAATATATTTTTGGAATCAGCTTACTAGGAGCTATCATTTGACGATTGAAATGACATTTTAAACTTAGTTTCACAACTTTTCATATCAAAATACATTGTTTTGATGGAAAGACCTTCAATTGTTCTCTGAACAATTGGTTTTTAATTATCATTATTATTGTTTTTATGATTACACAGTATGCATTACAGCGCATTATATTATATTAAAAATACCCTAAGCGCGTTACAATATATATACCCATTTACATATATAAGTATTAACATTAAAATGTATAAGCCCATGTTAAAAACTTCTAAACCAAACAGATTTTAATAATATAGCATTGATAAACAATAACATTTATATCAAAAGGGGCATGATAAAATTAATATAATTGAAATTAGAAATGGAAAATGTGACAAAGAGACAACAACCCGACCATAAAATAGACAACAGCAGAAGGTCATCAATGGGTCTTCAATGCAACGCGAAACTTCAACACCCGGAGGCGTCCTTCATCTGGTTATTAAGGAGATATTAAATCTGTACCAATAAAAATAAGCTTAACATCAAAAACATTTGCTAATAAAAATTCGAAATTTACCAATAAAAGTCTGCATTCTTTCCTTCAAAAGATGATTTTTCGTTGAACTTGTTAATTCATGGTTCTCCTGTACCCACGAAATCCACGAAACTTGATATCGAACGAATATAAATGAATCCACAGTACTAGACTTTTTCTCAAACACTTACCATTGCCTGTATTCTGTATGACTTCCTGCTTGAATATCTTTCAGTTATTGATTCAAATTTGACATATTAAATTCAGCATATAGAGAACCTGTAGCTTTATTATTCAGTAAATGAATCTGTACGTTTGTTTTTCCGTCAGCGCCACAAATTGCGAAAGACATCGAGCAGTGGAAACGCCAGACACCACTGTGCACAGCAGACATATTTGAAATATGTGTACAACTGAACAATGGAAAACTGTACGACTTCGGACACAAACCTATACCTTATATAGTGATCATTTGAATTGCGAACATCCGAATATTGTAATTATGTTGAAATTTCACATGTTGGGCGTTAGTTAAACAAATGCATCATTAAGTGTATTATTGACTAGGCGTTATAGAGTTCCACCCTTTTAAGCACTTGTGTTTTAGATATAATTAGAAATTTCGCTTCCTTGTTAATAATTTAACCCCCAAAGACAGTCGAATGTCATCAAATATCAACCAATTGTAAGTGTTTCTGTGATTGGTTCTAACTTTAATTATAAGCGTTTGTTCAATTGCCATCAAGTTTAAGTACATTTGTAGTAACTCGACAACACTTCGTGATAAACAGAAAAGATTTATGTACTTTTATGACTGTGAAATAATACTGTTGATATATTGTATATTGTTGATGTTTTTCTGAAATTGTTCAACATTTCACAGCGTTATTATACTTTTACTTAAATTATGCATCCCTTATTTTTATTAACTTTTTATTTACATTGTATCGAAAATCAAATGGTATTTGTTCAGTGTATGCTTATTTCAGTTATGACGTTTTTTTATTGAGATAAACCATTCCATTTGATATTTTATATTGTGTCTTTCTATGTTTTGATGTTGCACTATTGTTTCAGAAAAGGGAGAAGGTTTGGCAACTAGTTACACCTGTTTTAAGTTAGAAATGTGATGGTCACAGCAGTTGTCGTTTGTTGATATAATTCATAAATGGTTCCTGCTTCTCGACTTTTGATATAAGTTAGACCGTTGGTTTTCTCTTTTGTTTGGTTTTACACCAGTAAATTTTAAGTCCCTATAAAGCTTGATGTTCGGTGCGTGTTGAAGACCGTACCTTTACCTATAATGGTTTACTTTTATAAATTGTGACTTGGATCGAGAGTTGTCTCATTGACACTCATACCATATCTTCCTATATCTATATTGATATGAAAAAGTTAGGGTTCCGGCTTCATTTGTTTATGTTAGAAGAATTGTATTATCACATTTAATAATGAAGTCTTCAATACAAGGACGTTTTGTGAAAAGTTGATGAGACTTATTTAAAACTATTTTGATTTAAACATTTACAACGCCCAGTTTTTTTAAGGTTTGTTTTTCTCATTAAGGAACTTTTTAGGAAGAAAGATAAGAAGTTAGCAATATCTTCTAACTCTACTTTCCGCTATATAGATGATGTTCTTTCACTAAATAATTCAAAATTTGGTGACTATGTTGAACGCATCTATCCCATCGAACTAGAGATAAAGATTTCGAAAAAGAGCAGGATAATTCCACTACAAGGCAGCACTCGCAACCGCAAAGTGGAAAGGGATTAATATAAGTTGCAAAACTTGTTTCCCAATCCACTATAAATAAATATGTTTAAACTAAACTAGAGATAAAGGATACTACAGATACAGTTAAGTCGGCCTCATATCTTGACTTACATTTAGAAATTGACCATGAGGGTCGGTTGAAAACAAAACTTTACGACAAAAGAGATGATTTTAGCTTTCGAATTGTGAACTTTCCATTTCTAAGTAGCAATATTCCAGCAGCACCTGCATACATGTTATATATCTCCTAATTAATATGATATTCCCGTGCTTGCATTTCCTATCGTGATTTTCTTGATAGAGGGTTGCTGCTCACAGGGAAGCGATTAAACCAAGGGTTCCAAATGGTGAAGTTGAAATCATCCCTTCGTAAATTTTAGGGACGACATCACAAGTTGGTTGACCGTTATGGAATAACCATTTCACAAACGATATCGGATATGTTCCTTACGTCTTAACTACAATCCCTTCCCTTTCATGAATGTGACCTACCGAATTAGACTATTTACCGGATTTGTTATGACATGAGCAACACGACGGGTGCCACATGTGGATCTGGATCTGTTTACCCTTTCCGGTGCACCCGAGATCACCCCCAGTTTTTAATGGGGTTCGTGTTGTTTATTCTTTAGTTTTCTATGTTGTGTCATGTGTACTATTTTTTGTCTGTTTGTCTTTTTCATTTTTAGTCATGGCGTTGTCATTTATTTTAGAACTATGAGTTTGACTGTCCGTCTGGTATCTTTCGTCCCTTTTTTAGGTTTTGTTCTCCTTTTAACAGGCCATTAGCATGTCCAGGAAATCCAAATAACTGTGACCATTGCAAGTGCTTTGAAGAACAAGTTGTAATAGAATAACTATGGTTTCACCTTTATGAAGACTAACGTGTTATTTTAAGACACAATTGCTCTTAGAATCCGATATCAAAAATAACCTTGCACAATATAATGGTCCGTAGCCAGGAATTTCAAGGGGGCGGGTATTTTGATTCATGAACTCGACTTTAACAGTCACAATTTGATTTGATTTGTTTTCAAAGGGGGGGAGGGGGGTCGTCCGAACCCCGAACCCCCTGGCTACGGGTATGCTATATGTGATAAGACGTTTAGCTTTGACACCAGATTTAATCCACCGTTTTCTACATTAATCAGGAATATGACAGTTGTAATTATTACGATTGATGTGTTTGAGTATTAACGTTTGGCATTTGATTAGTGACTTTTAGTTTTGAATTTTCCTCGGAGATGAGTATTTTAGTGATTTTACTTTTTAGCTGCAGTTTGTCGAGTTTTTTGTGATTATCCAATTTAGGACCATCATCTTTTGAAGTTAGTTCATTAACATAAGTATCATTTCTAATTCAACACATAGTGTATCATCATGCCATCTTTTTATATAATCCAGAAATCGTACAATTGCTTACATTAATTGTCTTATTCTATTATTTTTTTTAAAATACGTTGAACGACAAAATTAAAATTTTACTCGCGTAGTGGTATTTACCATATGTGGATTCTAAAAAATTATAATGAACTTCTGGACAATTTTAAATCACGTTTTTTTTTAAGTGCGTTCCAAACTTTTGAATAGTCAACCTTTTATACCCCCATCCCCCATGTGAAATTTTATTTTTGAAAATACTTTGAACAACAAAATTAATATTATATTTTTTTCCTGTATGAGGTCTTCATTCTAATGTAAAATACCCGACGCTAAACGAGTTGATGTGAATGGAATCTTCTAATATTTCAATCCATTATTGGCTGATTACAAATACACAAATAAGTTAGGAAGAATATGGTTGTTAAATTTGATAGATGCTTTATGTGTTACTTTTTGTTTTGTTTTGTTCTCTTTGAGATTGTGACACAGTGATGACTGTTATACACCTATTTTGGCAATTATCATACAAATGAGAAGTTAGCACTATATAAACAGAATCAATCCATCATTTTCTATGATTAAATAATTTCGGATATGTTCCTTACGTCGTAACTACAATCCCCTTCCCTTTCATGAATGTGACCTACCGAATAAGACTATTTACCGGATTTGTAATCACATAAGCAACACGACGGGTGCCAAATGTGGAGCAGGATCTGCTTACCCTTCCGGAGCACCTGAGATCAACCCTAGTTTTTGGTGGGGTTCGTGTTGTTTATTCTTTAGTGTTCTATGTTGTGTCATGTGTACTATTGTTTTTCTGTTTGTCTTTTTTTCATTGTTAGCCATGGCGTTGTCAGTTTGTTTTAGATTTATGAGTTTGACTGTCCCTTTGGTATCTTTCATCCCTCTTTCTACATTTGAAAATGCCTTTCATGAACATAACAGTTGTTGTCCATTCGTTTTAGTTGTTTTTTATCATTTGATTTTGCCATTTATTAGGAACTTTCGGTTTTGAATTTTCCTCGGAGTTCAGTATTTTTTGTGATTTTCCTTTTGAATTAAAATGGTTTTTTTTTGGAACTTAAACAAGTAATTGCCGAGTCCAGCATTGTCGTGGATATTTGATTTTCCTGGTTTTGTCAAAGTCTGTATACAACTCAATATCAAATGCGTGATTCGATTAACATTTACAATCGTGGTTCACCTGTTCCATCGCAAACCACTTATTTAATAATTGGTTTCCCACAAATGATAATGAATCCACAGTAATTTGGTTTGATACATGTTATCTTGTGACTTACTTAATTGAACTTTGGAAGATATGCATTATACAAATATTGATTTCGGAACTTAAGTAACTGTATTTGTTTTCCATTTGTCTAGATGTTCAATGAAGTATTGGGATAATGTGTTGAGATAATACAAACTACTGAACAGTATGAACATATCTCAATTTACTGCAAGCGAACTATCTGAACAAACCGCAATGGTTAAGTCTGAATAGTTATCAAAGGTACCAGGATTATAATTAGTACGCCAGACGCGCGTTTCGTCTGCATAAGACTCATCAGTGACGCTCATATCAAAATATTTATAAAGCCAAACAAGGAACACGACTGACAGAATGAAAAAAATCTTAATTTGTCATTGTTCAAACTTTTTAAATGATGTGTAGATCTAAATGACAGTTAACGACAATAATTAAATACGTGTGTTTGTTTCATACACGCTTACTGGATTTTTCTTTTAAACAAAACCCTCACACACAGAATATCAGTTCGGGTTATTCATTCATATTTGAAAAAAATTGTTATAACACAAATGTAATCCTAAGGTACTTGCACATCATTGAACTTATATCTATATCTAACAACAAAGCTAATGCAGTCTTCTTTTATTATAGCTGTTCCATGAGGTTTTTCATAAGCAAACTCAAAACGGCATCTAATCATAGTTACTTGAATGACGACTAATGTTTTATTATGTAGCGTATTCATCGTTGCTTGTTAATACCTTTTTAGAATATAGTTATTCAATTTGAAATAATTTTAACCCTTTGATTGAAAGTTTATTGACTCATAAATAAATGTAACAGTAGTATACCGCGGTTTGAAAGTCATAAATCGATTGAGAGAAAACAAATCCGGGCTACAAACTATAACAGAGGGAAACACATCAACTATAAAAGGAAAACAATGAAGCATCAGAAACACTAAATTGCAACTAAAAACAAAACGAGTTCTTAGTATTTAGAATAATTCATACTTTTGCCAACAGTAAATTTATAAAAAATGACCATATAATCAATATACATGTCTATATCGAAGTGTAGACTAACCACAGAAAAAAACGACCACGTAAAATAATCTAGGTCTGCAATATGAATTATAATAGCTACCGTAAAAACTTTTTGACGATTTTGATTTCTTTATGTTATTTTAGGAATTACGGTCTATGATTGAACGGAAAATCGAATGTAATTACTTATATACATTCAGAAAAGATAAATGTATATGTACGTTGTACACTCTGTAGTAGGATTACTCAATGTCAAATAATATAATTTTACGGACGCCACCACAAGTTGGTTGACATTATGGAATAACCGTTTCACATATGATATCGGGTATGGTTTTTTTACGTAGTAGTTACAACCCCCTTCCCTTTTCATGAATGTATTCTACCGAATTAGATTATTTACCGACTTTGTAATAACATGAGCAACACGACGGATGCCATATGTGAAGCACGATCTGCTTACCCTTCCGGAGCACCTGAGATGCAAACAATACACACTGTAAAATATATACACGTTCTACAGTTGAAATCGACAAGCCAAGACACTCGGTGATTGAACGAAATAGATTTGAGAATGCAGAACACATGGAATAGTTGCTCATAAATAATTAGTCAGTGATGTGCTCAATATGATATTCTAAAATTGTTACCATCTATAGATATAGGAAGATGTGGTGTGTGTGCCAATGAGACAACTCTCCATCCAAATAACAATTTAAAAAAAGTAAACCATTATAGGTCAATGTACGGCTTCAACACGCGGCCTTGGTATACATATTATTATATTAAATATAAACAAATTCATCAAAATATACAATGTTTTTTTTTTACTTTCTGAAATTGCTTTCCGTGTCTTATACGTTTTCGCAAATCTTAAGTCAACGAACTGTTCGCAAAATCCAAATGAAAGAAAGAAGAACAGATAGAAAATAATACAGTAGTTAGGCCTATAAGGATCCTGTATTGTTTTGTAAGTGCATTATTTTGCTAAAGTAAACGACATTTACACTTTTAAATGAGGCACATTACTACTGTACAAACATTACATGAGCGTTGAACGTGTCAAACTGATCATCCCCTTGTTAATGTGTAAACACAGATATCCGATGTCCCGACAGGACTATTCCTGATTAAAATACGTCAAAAGCGTGATCAAAATCCTGTGAATCGTAGATGGAAATTCAAACTTTAATACGAAGGAGTAGGTCCGGTTAGGGGCCGATTTTGGCCTCAAATTTCAGGTTCATCTAACGAAAGATTTTGGACACTTTTAAAACACTTAAGTGTTTATTTCATTTGATTCAATTAGTTTATGTGAAAGATTTTAACTGATCGAGTCATTCAAAACGCTCCGATTTAAGCTTAGATATGAAAAATCTATCAAATATGCCATAAAACGTCACTTTTCAAATGGTTTTTGTCAAAAATGAAAATGGCCGCATCCGTGTTCATCCTCAACCTTTATATATGTTATGTACTATCATCAACTACAACTTACATTTCAATATTATGAATGAACACGAATGCGGCCACTTTCATTTGAGAAGGAAACCATCTAAAATTTAACTAAAATGCTAAAAATATAATTTCAGCAATTAAGTATGACTTAATGATGCTACTACAGACCGTGTGTATTTACGCCAAACATTTTTCATTTTAAGCTGAAAAAATAGATTTTGCAAAATACTCTACAAATTTTAAAGTTAGTTGGTTTGATAAATGTAACAAAAATCTGAAATCCGAATGTAGTCCGACAGAGTTCAGACTGTGACCAGACAGTGAACCGACTCAGACGGAAGATATCCGTTAGAAAACTGTTCGGGATGGTCAGGTACTGGCGGAACGTAACCCTTTCACATTTAACTGTACCGTATTGGAAACGGTATCGTATGAACTCGTATTGTGATCTCTAATTGTTGAGACTCTAAAGTAGTTATCATTGCCGAATTTCGTATTGATACCGGGACTGTTTAGGCGAAAACAGTTCGCATTCGACAAAATATGGATGCAATTCGAATTCAATCGGCAGAAAAAACAGCAATGACAAATTTCTCCAGATTATTATAGTTCAATAGGACAACGTCCTTAACACACTGAACATTGTCACGATTCTAATCCTATATAACAGAATATGTGACGACATATATAGTCACGATTGTAATCCGACTAGACAAAATCCGCTGAGTCTTCACTCATGTGAGGGACGCTCTGAACTGTCAGGGTGCTTGGTTGACCTCTCCGCACCATTTCCGATCCGTAGGAATCTGTTGCGAACGAATACGACTGTGTTCAGACAATAATAGGACATTCCAGATTTTTGCGGTTAATTATCTGACTTTTCCGCTTTTCGTGTCTTATCGCTGTCTGATCTTAGACGGGAGCCAGAATCGGCACTGTGTGAACGTCGCATTAATGTACATGGTTTAAATACAAATTTGAATACTATGTAAACTTTTACTTTGAATGAATTGCTTAATTGGCAATCATACTAATATCCTAATTTCTATTTTTATATTAAGAATTATTATCAAGGTATGGAAAGAACGTAAAAAGACAATCTATGTATTACATATTTGTGTTTCGTTAATTTTTTTTATATAAATAAGGCCGTTAGTTTTCTCGTTTGAATTGTTTTACATTGTCATATTGGGGCCTTTTATAGCTGACTATGCGGTATTGGCTTTGTGAATTGTGGAAGGCCGTACGGTTACCTATAGTTGTTAATTTCTGTGTTAGTTTGGTATATTCTGGACAGTTGTCTCATTGGTAATCATACCACATCTTCTTTTTTTATAATAACTAATAATGATTGAAGTCATTTTCGATACATCTCCCACCCGGAGTAAAAGTGATAACACGAACTGTTTCACTTGTCTCACATGATGTCGGCACTTATCCTTTTGACACTGTTATTTTCTGTCTTTGCACAATTATGTTATCAATCTACGGTATATCTTATAGGATCAAATGATATGATTAAGATAATTTGTGTTTTGTCTGTATTTTAACTACAATAAAACAGGACTGTCTTGCTTGTTTTCCGAGTTGTGAATTTCGAAATTTTATTTTTGAATTCTGAATTCTGAATGATCGTTCTCCATGTTCTCGGCTTTCGTAAAAAACAGACAAATACTACTACACAAGGCACAACATAGAACAGTAGGGACACTAACAAAATGGGGTTGGTCACAGGTGCATAGGAAGGGTAAGCAGATCCAGCGCTACATATCGTGTTGCTTATCTTATTTCAAACCCGGTAAATATTATAATGCAGTTACATTCATGAAAAGGGAAGTAGATTGTAGATACGACATAAAGAACATTTTCGATATCATCTGTGAAATTGTTTATAGCCCATAACGATCAACCAACTCGTTGCGGCGTCCGTAAAATGTACGAAGGGATGATTTCAACTTCACCATCTGGAACTCTTGGTTCAAAAGATTCCTTGTGAGCAGCAACCCTCTATCAAGGAAATCATTACAGGAAATGCAAGCGCGGTAATATCGTATCATGCGGTTAAAAGTTTAAACTATGACGTAAGATTCGATGATTTTAAGACAGACAATTAGTCTTCCTTTAACTTTACCATCAACTATATAAGGTTCTTTCACTAAACAATACAAAATTTTGTGATTATGTTGAACATCGAACTGGAGATTAGGTTTATAACATACAAAGCTACGTATGCCTCATATCTTAGCTCTCATCTAGAAATTGACAATAAGATCCGACAAAGATCAGACAAATTTTACCAGACAGTGAACCGGCGTTGTCCGGAGATATCCGTTAGAAACATAAGCCATATCTTGATGATCAGGTACTGTCGAAACACAATGCTATCATAGTCTTCTGTACCGCATTGCAAACAGCTTGTCTGGACTTCGTCTTTTTTGTCTGTAATTGTCGAGACTCTGACGTGGGTACCAGTGTCAAATGTCGTATTAACAACGGGCCTGTTCCCAAAAAGTTTCGGCAAGAGGGTTTGCATTCGGCATTCAAAACCTGGTTGCAATCTGGACTCTATCAGGGGAAAACCAGTAATGAAAAATGTATCAAGGTTATGCGCATTCCACTAGACACCGCTCAGAAAACACTGATCATTGTTACGATTTTGATCCAATACAGCAGAATATGTCACGACTGAGTCATGATTGCAAGTCTTCACGAATGTTACGACGTTCTTTACTGTCAGTGTTTTTGGTCGACCTCTCCGCACCATTTTCGATCTGTAGGAATCTGTTCCGAACGTATACTACTGTTTCAGACAATGATAGGGCATTCCAGATCATTGAGAATAGTAATCAGACTTTTTCGCTTTTCGTGTCTGTCTTATCGCTGACGGATCTCAAAGAGTAGTCATAATCGGCACTGTAAATACGTCGCATTATAGTGAATGTTTTATAATTGACAATTTGAATACTGTATAAAACTTTAATATTGATTGATTTGCTATATACATGATATATGGGCTCTGCGTAGAAGCTGGTGATGGACCAATCCTTATAGAGTACTGTAAAAAAATAAAGGATTGTCATGTGTACTATTGTTTGTTTGTTTGTCCTTTTCATTTTTAGCCATGGCGTTTATGTCAGTTTAATTTCGATTTATGAGTTTGACTGTCCCTCTGGTATTTTTCGTCCCCCTTTTATCAGAGACAGAATCGTGTTAAGTCTTTTATAGCGTAGACCAGAACGCATAAATATATATATGATAGTATGTGTTATCTTGGAATAACCAGGGGTTAATATGTTAAAAATGCATTGTTAAATTTTTACACCCATGACAACATAAAAAAAAACGACTTTCCTTTAATAATTTCGTACTTCCACTGCACAGTTCAACACTGGGGTGACTGATTGTTGTCAAATATATCTGTCGTGTGGTTTTTTTTTCCAAGGCAGGTGGAGGCAGGGGTGAGGAAAATTAAGAATGATTGTCAAGTTATGAAAAGAACGCACAAAGACAATCCAATAAGGATTGAAGTGACTCTTGATATATATATCTCTCCCGGAGTAAAGATGATAACAAGAAATGTGTTATTTGTCTAAAATGATGTTGGCTGTCTGTGCACAATCATATAATCAATCTTTGATATATTTTATAGGATAATTTGCAAGCGATAAGATGTAGATAATATGTGTTGTGTTTATGTTTAAACTGTAATAAAGCATAATTGTCTTTCTTGTTTTGCGAGTTGAGAATTTTTAAATTTTAATTTTTAAATATCCTTCTTGACCTTCGTATGACCGTTCTCGGCTTTTATCTGGTCCTTCTCGGGCGTCGTAACAAACATACCAATGATAGTACAGAAGACACAACATAGAAAACTAAACACACCACAAAAAGAGGTTGACAGCAGGTGCATAGGGAGGGTAAACAGATCCAGTTCTACATGTGGAACTGTTATTACAACCCGGTAAATAGTCTAATTCGGTAAGTTACATCTATGAAAAGGGAAGGGAATTGCAGATACGACATAATGAACATATTCGATATCATCTGAGAAATAGTTAGTCCATAAAGGTCAACCAACTATTGCATTCTATTGGTGGCGTCCGTAAAATTTACATACAATCAACTTTCCTTTTCATCACGAATGTGACCTACCGAATTAGACTATTTTCCGGGTTTATATTGACATGAGCGACACGATGGGTGCAACATGTGGAGCAGGATTTGTTTAGCCTTCCGGAGCACCTGAGAGCACCCCAACCTTTTTTGGGTGGGTTCATGTTGTTATTCTGTAGTTTTCTATTTTGGGTTTTGTGTACTATTATTTCTCTGCTTGTCATTTTCTGTTTTAGCCATGACGTTGTCAGTTTCGATCTATGAGTTTTACTGTCCCTCAGGTATCTGTCATCCCTCTTTCAGATAGTGTGGTATATTTTGTGTCTATTTGTGTTTTATTATACTAGATATTGGCGCGACGCGAAATCCCACTTTCTTTTAAGACATATTTTTACGCGTACCGTGAAAATGAGAAATAAGACGTTATAGTTTTACGTTTTGGTTTCACGCCTAAAACAACTTCATAGAGCTTAAATGTCACAACCAAGATGCCTTATTTAATGCGCATAAACAATTAAATATGTTTTATGTGACCATGGAATCGTCAACGTTTGTTCATGATTTACTCCAGTTTAAAATGGGAGAAGAATTGAATAAAAAGAAATGACTGCAATATTTTTACTTTCTTTTTGAAATAGAATAAAAAATGTGGTGAACACTTTAAAATAACCAGCTACGTAGGTTATTCGATGTATACATCATTTTGTATGTTATTTGTTCATAGACAAAAAAAGAATGCAGTTATTCCTTAAATAAATCTGACCGTTCCTTTTCCCGCTTGAATTGATTTACATTTTGTCAGGTCAGGTCGGAGTTTAAAAAAAACAGTAACACAAATACAGAACTTTAATGGAAATTCATAAAGGGGCAAGTCAACAAACAATGGCAAAATCATACAACTTACTTTATCAACCAACTGTACAAATGAATAAAAAATGTCATTTTCTTGATTCGGTACAGGAATCGTCCGTAGAAAGCTGAATTGAAGTCTATAAATAGGGACAACTCAAACTTGAATGACGGTTGTATATAGTCTATAGTATATTGACCAAATGGATAAGCATCACAAACATACATGACAATGATTAGAAAACTGTGACTACATATATCACAATAAACCATGTTTTCGAGTTGCCTTAAAATTTCCCACCTTTTTACAACTGACACTAAAATGTTAAACTTGATCTTGCATTACGTGAAACTAGGAGAAAAAACATATTCGACTGAATTATGTGTAAGTTTTGAAGTATACTATGATTGTAAAGCTTTCTAGATTGATTTCCGACTTGAAAACAATTTTTTTTTATCTTTTTAACTATCGTAAATTCAGAAATTATAGCGAGGTTTTTATTATTGCGAAAAATGCGACAGAGTTGTTGACGCAATAAATTAAACTCGCATTTTAAGTAATTTTATATGAATTAAACAGGATTTTTCTCGAAATCGTAAAAATTTAAATCGCCTTCAGTCTAAAATTACAAAATTGCAATAATAAATGAACGCTATAATTTCTGAATTTACAGTATCATCCTTTTTATACGTAGCAGTGATTGTTCTAAACTAAAATTCAAACTATTGATTATAAATTCGGAAAACGAAGTATGCTGCAGGTAACATATTTTATTATCATTTTCCTTCTGATATTATTTCCACTTGTGCATGTTGTGTAAGAGAATCATCTGCAAAAGAGACATGAATTGAAATGAGAATAATTATAATTCATAAATAATAATAATTAATAACATGAATTCGTGAAAGCGTTGGATACACCGTTACAAAATAGCATTTACATAAACGTTAAATTATGTTTTAGGCGTTTAATAAAAAGGGAATCAAATGATAAAGGCCTCAAGTATATAATTTTGATAATTCTATAAAATTTCTACCTAACGTTATCTCATAAAAAAGTTAATCACTGTCAGGCACCTGAACATGTTGAAAATAAGAAATTAAAGAGAAACGAAATTCATACTCATAACTTAAACTCAAATGAGAAGTACTAAATTTAACATATTCTAATTACTAATTTATGATGCATAACTTTTCAAGACTGTTAAATGTATCCACTATTTTTTTCATGTTAAGAGTGCCTCGGAATCAAATGTCTATAACGGTTAATCTTCGAACAAAGCAACACGACGGGTTACACGGGTAAAGCATAATCTGCTAACCTCTCCGGAGCACCTGAAGTTACCCCCATGTTTCGGAAGGGTTATAGTTGTTTAGTCTTTAGTTTGGTATGTTGTGTTAAGTGTACTTTTATTTGTCTGTTGGTCTTTTTCTTTGTTATCCTTTGTGTTATCAGTTTATCAGACTTATGTGTTTGAATGTCTCTCTTGTATCGTTTGCCTCTCTCTTACTTCTATAACAAGATGGTACTCATTCTACGTTTATATATATGTGGTCAGTAGAAAACAAAAACATCATTATAATATGCAAGAGACGTGTTGATCTTGTTGGTTACATTTTCAGTAGATGTTTTATTTCTAAATTTATACGATATTCGATTCGTTGGCACATTCTGGACTACTCATCCGATTCCCAATCATGCCTATTGACTTTTCTAGTTTGAAATGCTTCTGAATTACAAAATGGATATGTGACTATTTCATTTGAACGTGTAGATCATTCATTTGAAAGGACTAGCTGTCACTTACTGTAATGTTTGATAACTGACATTGAACCCAGAATAGACTATAGAAGAATCAGAATAGAAGCGAATGATCATCGTATTCGAAGTTGAAGTAAATTCTATGCCTTCCTTAGGTCCTCCCGTCAATGAAGCAAGGTATGTATCTCTTGAAATCTCACCATCATATACCTAATCAAAGTAATGTATTATCAATACCTAATAATGTTTTAGTATCTAACTACATCGACAGTTTACTAGAACTGACGATATTGATGTATTACAATACATGTTTTTGCATAAACATGAAGTACATATAGTCGACCGTCTTTTGCACTGACTTTCGCGACGTGTACCACTAGATGAACATGATTTGCTTGAATTCCTTTGCAGAGCATCTTTAATCAACCGATAATTTACAATGATCTATGTTTCTAAAGTTACTTTCTGCGCAAGGTTGTCTGATGATTGTATACTGTTTATATTTTGATGCTGTTTTTGTTAGATGATGATCTTAACAGCACTAATATTCCATGATTGTTCTGTCTCTGTTTCAAAAACATATCAGAAAAATCTACGGCATAAAGGAAAATAAAAATGTTAAGAATCCTCAAAGCAAATATAGATACAATTAAAACCCAATTGTTCGGAAGTCTTTCAAAGCAATTTTGAAGTTTATTAAAAAGACGCTAGTTTGTGTTTACTCAAACCTAAAAGACAACCGGAGGTGACTTGAAAAAACCGGAAGTAGCCTTGTTGCATTTTTTTCATGAAAAAGTACCTGCAATCCATTTATTTTGATATTTAGATACATACACTTATCACTAAAGTGACTTTCTGACCGAAAGTGGCAAATTATTTTTGGCTTTTGGGCAAAAGTATAAAGAATATATAGAAACTATATTTTTTTGGAATCAGTGTGAAAGAAAATATCCTATTAGACCGGAAGTGACATTTACTTCACCCGGAGTAGCTAATTATCTTCCTTATTTCACTCAAAAGTAAAAATTAAACATCTTTTATCGTATCTGTTTGAAGAAACCGACCTCATTTTCTAAGCAAAAACATAGCGGCCTCAAATACAAACCTTCCAGGGTTATACGGTTAACAGTTTATAAGTTAATAACACATACGGACAAATTTATTTGGTTAAGGTAGATAACTCATATAATATTTCATCGAATCATTTCGATTCAAATTAGCCAAAAATTCCTGAGGATGAAACGAACAATTTTAGAAAATAATTTGTCCATACCTTTTTTTGTTACGAAGGAGATGCACACATTTGATTAACAGTGAATAGGAAGAAAACTCTTACATAGAAAATTGTTCGACTTTGTATGAGTGAAGATAAAAAGCGCAGAAACTGTATAATAATATATAAGAAATATCTGAGCGACATATTGCGAAACAAATATTTTACGCGAGAACAAAATTTGACGGTAGAAAACAAATACAATATATCTTTCCACCGAAAATGGAAAGACTTAATAATCCTAACAAATATATTAGGTCTTTCCACAGAAAAGTGGAAAGACCAAATAATAGTAATAATGAGAACAAATACAATAGGTCTTTCCATAGAAAAGTGGAAATAGCTAATAACATTACTAGCAAGACATGCACTACATTTTAAATTAATTGAATATGTGTATACCCCAACTGAATCGGAATTGTCCTCAATGTGAAAACTTGTGAAGTTCAACATTACTCTTGAACCTTTCTTAACTGTTATGTTGTAAATACAGTAATCGTGGTTATTGCAGTAGTTTGATGGATAACGATTTGAAGCGAAACTTCCATCTGGCCCATTAAATGTTCCACCACAAGTACCTGTCATAGTAAATAATTCAGATATAAATTAGTAGAATTCTAGTATCGACGTAAATAGTTGTTGTTTAACCATTATGGACTACTTTTCATCTTATTAAAGTCTGTTTACCAATGGAATAATCTCTCCATGCTTATGAAAATCATGTTTTTTTTAAATATTTAACATGAACTATTATACTAGACTATTTTTATGTGTTACTGTGAAACCGTTTTCTTTAAAATTCAATTTTGAAAACGAAATGAAATGTGCTTGTTTAAAAAAATATATCTTCTTAAGCATGTGTTAAGGTATGACTGTAATATTTTTTTCTGACATGAAGAAATAACATCAAAAATGTGTAGCACACTGATTAACCCGCGTAGCAAAAAAATTATATATAACAGTTATTTCTTACAATTCAATTCTGAATTCCATTTAAACCGGAGTAAATCATGAAAAAAACGTTGATAACGTCACGGTCACATGACACAATTATGTTTATGAGTTGATAAACAAAACGACGGCAGCTAATCAGAAGACGCGTTACGTCCAAAATTAAATTATTATACTATTCAACGGATAATAAATGTGTTACATACTATTACACGCACAGCATCTGTTATTATTGCAAAACGGGCCTATGCCTGTATCTGCTTCATTCACACACACCGGTTTAGTCAATCCGTTAATATCTGTACACAGCTTATACTGAAGTGTATCTGAGAATAGATTAGAAAGAAGAAAAACAAAATTACATATAAATTGTAAGCTATACTAGTTTATAGATTATTGCAAAGAATGATATTGTTACAAATATCTTAAAATTAAGTCTTCATGCACTTTTTTGTATTGTTAATGTTATTAGTATCTTCAAAAATACATCTAATTCTGCTTTTATTTTATAAATCTGTCAAAAAATCTACGTTATTTTCATTTATTCTAGCAAAACGCTGTTTGCGCAAATTTCTTGACCACTACTGTTACTCTGAGTTAAATTGTATAATTGTTAAAAGATGTGTTGTCAGACGCGCATGACACCGCATCCAATTGACAAAAAAATTAAAACTTCATAATAGACAGATTTTCATTAAACAAATAAATAGATACAGGAAGATGTGGTATGAGTGCCAATGAGACGATTCTCTATTCCAATAACAATTTATAACAGTAAACCATTATAGGTCAATGTACGGCCTTCAACACGGAGCCTTGGCTCACATCGAGCAACACGCCTTGGATTGTCTGAAATTTTCGGAATTGTAAAGAAATGTTCCTCGATAGAAGGTTGCTGCTCACAATAAAGCTATTTAACCAAGAATTCAAAATGGTGAAGTTAAAATCATCCCTTCGTTAATTTTACGGACTCCAACACGAGTTGGTTGACCCTTTTGGAATAATCATTTCAAAGAAAATATCGTTTATATCCCTTATGTCGTAAATATAATCCACTTTCCTTTTCACGACGAATGTGATCTACTGAATTATAATTTTCATAATAATTTTGTTATAACATGAGCAACACGACATGTGCCATGTGTGGAGCAGGATATGCTTACCATTGCGGAGCACCTAAGATCAACCGATTTTGTGATGTGGTTCGTGACGTTTTTTTAGTTTTAAATGTTTTTTTTTGTGCTAATATTTGGTTGTTTGTCTTTTTATTTTTAGCCATGGCGTTATCAGTTTATTTCGGTTTATGAGTTTGACTGTCCCCCTGGTATCTTTCTCCCCTCTTTTAAAGCCGTTATCAATGTAAAGGTCGTCGTCGTTGAGAAACATCAAATTATCAAAATAACAAATCCATTGTTCCTGTTTACAATAAACTACGACCAAAAGATGTTATGAACTGTGGAATTATTAATTACTGATGGTACAAATATTCGTGAATTAATGTACATGTACGGTGACTTTAAGCTGTTTCTGCTTTTTGGTCAGAAAACTTGTAATATAATGTATTTTATAAATTTAATTCGTTGTTCACACTGTAACACTTACTCTACGAAAATTGGTATTCGTGTTTATCAATGACCTGAAATCAATCAACAGTAAAATGTTTACATACCATCACAAGGAGTTGGTTGGCAACATCTATAACTATGGCGGCAACATCGACCTGTGTCTTCTTCATCTACTGCACACGTTTGTTTACATATTCCACCTTCAGCTTTGCATTGACGTGTATCTAGATATGCAATTGATACACATATAATTTCTATTTTTTCTAAAATCAAGTAGACCTGACTACTTATTATCATAGGTTGTTAAAAACAGATCAAACTAAACAAATTCGTATAAAATTTGATTGAAAAATACGTTCCAAATGCTGTCATTTGTATTCAAAACCAGACTGTAATCAACTCGAAAAACTAAAACAAAAAAAGGGTTAAACTTTATTTTACATACATAATTATACTTTGATTCTGCATGAGTGTATAAAACCACATCACAAATTAAAAAAAAAATAAGACAACAGAAAATTCTTGTCCCTTGTATTAAAAAAAATAATATATTTTCAAATAACGATAAAGAAGTCTTACTTTTAACTTTAAGAATTGTCACTGCTGCAGCACAAACAATGAAAATGGCAAGTACAAATACAAATTTCATCTTGGTGTTCGACTCAGAACATGTAAATTGTAAGTAATGTAATTATGAATGTATAAATATATTTATATATGTATACGTAGTATTGATCGCAAGTTTGTCTTGTTATAAACGAACACGTTTTACCACGTTGAAAGCTATATTTAGATACATTGTTTCAATCTGTTGTATATGTAGAGAAAAAGTAACCACGAATTGTATTCAGACACTTTTAAAGATTGCTATATAATTACTAATCGAAGAATTCAAGTAGTGAAAAATATTCAACGTGTGACCGAACACCACATTAATTCACGAATGCGCGTAGTGTTGTGCGGTCACGAGTTGAATATTTTTTTATATTTGCATTCTATAAGTTATTCTCTTTATTACATTGGCAAATGGATTTTTTTTTTAAATCTTTTTTCGACGCATTTGCAATTTGTTTTGATCCGCCGTTATCGACGTCTTGAGAACGCCTATTGTTGTATGACGTCAGAGAGTGAAATAACCATGATTTTTTCACATGTGAAATTATCGGTTTTTATTTTACTGGGAAATCAATGTAACTCATTGGAACAATTTGATAATAAAATTTAATCAAATACAAAAATTGCAATGCACTGGAGGATACATAGATGTGCACTTTTACAAAATACATGTATGTTCCTTACATCGTAACTTCAATCACCTTCCCTTTCATGAATGTGTCCTACCGAATAAGACTATTAGACCGGATTTGTTATCTTATAAGCAACACGATGGGTGCGACATGAAGAACAGGATCTGCTTACCCTTCCTTCCGGATCACATGCGATAACCCCTGGTTTGTGGTAGGGTTCGTGTTGTTTATTCTTTAGTTTTCTATATTGTGTCATGTGTACTATTGTTTGTCTGTTTGTCCTTTTCATTTTTTGCCATGGCGTTGTAAGTTTATTCTCGATTTATGAGTTTGACTGTCCCTCTTTTTTTTTTGCGACCCTCTTATACAGCTATACATAAGTGCATTACATAATATATTAATTAATTATCTGATCATTCTTTTCTTCTTAGATTTGTTCCACAAGAAAAATTCATAAATGGACTGTTGTATTGGTCAAATAATCAATAAAATTATAAGTTGTAAACAAGCTAAGGTAATCTATTCTTGGGAAAAGAAAATCCTTGGTTGTCGAAAAGTGTTGTAACAGGAAATTTTTAAAAATGACCATATAAGAATTTTGTCAAATATTTGTATAAGTAATGCCTTTGAAAGTAATGTAATTTATTACTTATTCAGCGTCAAAAACTGTATATACCCCTTTGCCCCATATTCTCATTAAGAAAAAAATCACACACCTAATTAAATGGGTATTTAAAAAGCTAGAATGTGATAACATATGTTAAAAATTCTGTTATGTCATTTTTAGTAGCAATAAACAAAAGAACTATGTCAATGGGACATGTTTTGATTTTATAACCGCCCTTCATGTTTTAACTAGATAGCATTTGTATTTGCTTTTGAGATTCCATATATCATCAAGTTATTGGAATTCAAATAAGGGTCCTACCGTGCACAAGTCATCTGTGTTCGCTTTGGACCATCAAGTTAATGGAATTCAAATAAGGGTCTTACTGTGTAAATTGTGGACGTGTTTTTTTTGTATTGCTATGAGTCTCATTCCTGACGAAAATCAGCAAAGACCCATCGCAAAACATTTGCTACAAAAATTTAATGATACTTTTGGATATTTTGATGATATACTGGTTGTCAATAATTACGATTTTAGTATGCATACTACAAAAATTATCCTGTTGAACTTACTTTAAATAAAACTAATACATACAATGACCTCTGCTCTATCTCGATATTGATATATATATCATTAACGGAAAGCTTAATACACATATTTATGATAAAAGAGATGATTTTTCTTTTCCTATAGTTAGTTATCCATCTATAGATGGTGACATTCCCTTGTCACAACCTACCGGTATTTATGTATCTTCACTGGTACGATTGGCTCGAGTATGTAACATGAAAATCCTAAGGCTACCATTTTGTTATTGTTTTGTGAATAATAAGTTTACAAGAGCATTCAATTTATGGTTTTTGTACTGCATGTACAACAAACTAATATTAATTAAGATATTTGGAATGAGTCAAAACGTTTAAACAACACCCAAACCCTATAGATTACTTGGATTTGTTTTTAAATATGACTTTAATTGTGGGGTGCATTTAATCCAGGTGGAATTAAACATTGATATACATGATATTAACATGCTAATGTATTATGAAATCGTCTGTTTAGTATTGAATCGATTTGTCCGATTATAGAATATGAAGTACATGTAAATAACCTCTATCATGTGTTGAAGATGAGATTGAATAAAAAATAATAATTAATATCAGTACAACTCATTTCTTGTTACGGCCATCGAATGGGTCTCTTGGTATAAAACAAGTATTCATGCAATGATCGTGCTAAAAATCAGAAGTCCTTTTATGTTTTCAGTTAATATGAGTTTTATTTTCTAGCTATATACAATGATTCGAATTGCACAAAGTAGCATTGAGCTGCTATATACATACATTGTTTGCATTTGGAATTGTTGATATTGTTCTCTGCATGTAAGGGGAAAAGAACACGGAAATGATCAACAGTCAGTAAACGGTATCTTAAAGATGAAGTGAAGTCAATACTCACAATTTTACTTAACAAGGTTTATAAATTATGATCTTTAGTACACGCGTAGAACACTGTTCAAATACCAAAATTTATAAAAGTTAAATGTTCATTTGTATACTATAGCATATTCATAATTTATATAAACATGAGATATTGTACTTTTTCAACAAATTTTCAGACAAATAAAGTAAATTATTATCATATTTATTCACAAAAATATGTTACAGGACATTTAAAAATTCTACTAATTATATGTAAATATTTCCGGTTTTACAACTAGACAAAATTCTAATAATGCAATTACATTTTAAAGTACTTTATAGGTAACCTGTACTTGTGTGTTGTTTCTCCTTTGCTATTAATAACATTGAGAATGGAAATAGGGAATGTGTCGAAGAGACAACAATCCGAGCGACCATAGAACAGACAACAGCAGAAATTCACAAATAGGTCTTCTATGTAGCGAGAAATTCCCGCACCCGGAGACGTTCTTTATTGTTTCTGCAGATTTTTATGAATTGTTCAAGAATTATTCAAATCCCGGACTGTTGGTCAATATGATTATATCATATATTCCTATTTATTTAAGTATTGTTATTGGCAGGACTAATTTGAAATTCTTGAAAAGGGACTCTTTTGATGCAAAACACTCCCAGCTATAACTGAAATGAAAAGTTTTGTAATACCTAGTCCATAAATCTTTTAAACCTTTGAAAATCCTTGTACAGCACTTACGGGTGTAACTCGTGGTTGTGGTGTAAAGCAGATCTATACAAATTGTTAGTTTAATAACAAAAAGATGTTTTAAATTCAAAACAAATAATAAACGAACTTTTTTTCTCTCAAAATATTAATGATTACGACTAATAAATGTATATAACTGATTAAGTATAATGCAAAATGTATTTATTAATCTCTATTGTAAATAACTAACACATATAACAGGTATGGCTATTAAACGATATTCGCCTCAGCGAGTGCCGTTAATTTATATCGTAGGTCTCCACGTGATTTGACCATCTAGTAGTCATGCAATGATCGTGCTCAATATCAGAAGTCATATAATTCTTTTAGTTCGTGTGAGTTTTATTTTATACCTATATTTAAAGAATCAAAATGTATTAACCGACAAGATAACCAGTCAACGCAATATATCTTAGAGATGAAGTGAACAAAACACACACAATTATGTTGACAAGGTTATTAAGTCGACATCTTCAGTACATGCATACAAAACCATTCAAATACCAAAATCCTCAAACTTAAATGTTCATTTGTATAATATAGCATATTCATATTTTATGCAGGTTTCATATAAACATGAGGCATTGTACTTTCTCAACAAATTTTGCAGACCAATAATCATCATGATTATTCACAAATATGTTACAGAAAATTTAAAACATCTACTAATAATCATCATGATTATTCACAAATATGTTACAGAACATTTAAAACATCTACTAATAATCATCATGATTATTCACAAATATGTTACAGAACATTTAAATGATTATTGACTTTATTATAATGTAGATGTTTTAAATGTTCCGTAACATATTTGTGAATAATCATGATGATTATTGACTTTATTATAATGTACAAATGTAGATGTTTTAAATGTTCTGTAACATATTTGTGAATAATCATGATGATTATTGACTTTATTATAATGTAGATGTTTTAAATGTTCCGTAACATATTTGTGAATAATCATGATGATTATTGACTTTATTATAATGTAGATGTTTTAAATGTTCTGTAACATATTTGTGAATAATCATGATGATTATTGACTTTATTTGTCTGCAAATTTTGTTGAGAAAGTACAATGTCTCATGTTTATATGAAACCTGCATAAAATATGAATATGCTATATTATACAAATGAACATTTAACTTTGAGGATTTTGGTATTTGAATGTAAATACTTCCAATTGTACAACGTGACAAAATTCCAATAATGCAATAACATTGTTAAGTACTTTATAGGTACCGTGTACTTCTATGATGTTCCTCCTTTACAATTACATGAAAGTATTGTTTCTGCAGATTTTAAAATTGTTTAAGAATTATATTCAAATCCCGGACAATTGATTTATTTGATCATATCATATATTTCTACTTTTTTGGTTATTGTTTTGGCAGGTTTTATTTGAAATTCTTGAAAAGGAATCTTTTGGTGCAAAAACAAAAATGACAGATATAAACGAAATGAAAAGTTATAGTATACCTAGTCCATATATCTTGTAAACCATTGAAAATCATTGTACATCACTTACGACAGTAAGTCGTGGTTGTGGTGTTAAGCAAATATATACACGATTTAAATTTAAGAACAAAAAGATGTTTCAAATTCAAAAACAAATAATGGACGCACTTTTTTTCCTTTGATTATTGATGATTACGACATATAAATATATCTTAGAGATGAAGTGAAGTCAACACACACAATTATGTTGAACAGGTTATTAAGTCGACATCTTCAGTACATGCATAGAAAACCATTCAAATACCAAAATTCATCAAAGTTAAATGTTCATTTGTATACTATAGCATATTCATATTTTATATAAACATGAGACATTGTATTTTCTCAACAAATGTTGCAGAAAAAGTCAATAATTATCATAATTATTCACAAATATGTTACAGATCATCTGAAAAATCTACTAATTACATGTAAATACTTTCTCTGGTCTTTATTTTTTAATTTGCATTGTTTATTTGTATGTTAAATCTAAATGTTTCTATTCTTAATGTTTCATTATTTATTTTATTTTTAAATATTGGTAAGTTATCTTATCTTTATCGTAAACTTTAATAATTTCTGTGTTCTTTATATTTTGACAACTTTCCCTCAATTCGTTGTATTTGCATTTTTTTATTCCTTTATTATTTATCGGTTGTTCTCTTAGCTGTCGGACATTTACTACTTAATTAAAGTACGTCCGGTTGCATACGAAAATATGTGTATTTTTTTTGTCTGTTTGATTATTATTAGCAATCATTGTATATATAGTTTTGTAACATGTCATTTACCTCAAAATACAAAATATTCGTGCATTAATAAAATATGAATAATTGTCTATCCATGGCGTTGATTATTCTTGTTTTAACAAATATAAATAACGGTACAATACAACGATCATAAAGCTTTCCTTTTTGAAAACATTTATTGAGCAACACGACGAATGCCACATGTGAAGCATGATCTGCTTACCCTTCTGCAGCACCCGATATCGCCCTAAGTTTGGAGTTCATGTTGCTCAATCTTTATAGTGTTCATATGAAGGATATGTGCTTTTGTAGATTTCATACCATAAAATGAATAGGAAAAAGGAGGTCCCTGTATACTGTTTTAAACATCAGAAAACTGGGGTGTACACTGAATACAGGTTATACCCACTTTTCTTGACTTATGTTATCTTACCTGTTGAATTCTGTAAAAATTCAATATAGAACAATTATATCAAGAAATAAAATAAAATAATTTACCTACCTACCTACCCATACCCTGATAATCTCAGTCGGGGAGGGAAAACAAAGATATATTTAATGTTGGCCTTGCATGTTATGTGTTTGCTTATTGCGCCGTTCTGATATATGATTTATCCACTTTTTGAAAAAACGGCAACTTTAGCAGCGGGGCATGTAATAGCTAGTTGTCGGTACTATAAATATATCACGACAGAACGTGTACTGTCCATAATGTGCTGCTTAACATCGCATATATCATGTATATATAAACAACATTATATTAATGATTCTACCAATTCTAAAAAAGTGTCGTGTGGTTAATAATACATCTGCAAGTTAACAAGTATAAAACACGCATACAAACTGATATCTTTGTTAAACGTATTAACTTTTAACAAATATTACTAGAACTCATAATGACTGAAAACCTGTTTTAAGACACTTCAAAATAGCCCTTTTACCTTTCTTGAACATACATTGTAACAAATACTAACGATGAACAATAATTATAAGTTGTAACAATGAACCTGCATAGAGCAGATTATAAAACAAGAGATGTAGTTAATGTGGACTTGGGTATTCGGTAAATGTTTGTGCAATGAAAGAATATTATCCACAAAAAAATGAAAGTCAATTATTAAAGGATCAACATGGAAAATGAATAAGAACTAACTTACTTGTGAATGGCAAACATTTCCATTCGACAATAAAACAAATTTGAGTGTCATTTTTTCTCAGAAATTCCCAAATATATCATTATATAGAATATAACTGTAGCACCATAGTCCATTTTAATTCATGTACTTTGCTTTTGTTGAATTCATATGTAGCATTTATGTTCTATTGACATTTACACAAATTGATGTTAACAAGATAACATAAAACATGAAGTGTGTTTCTGCTGTTTCTGTATCATCTACCATTTTCATGAACTTGAAGGGTCCATTTATACAATCGATGTGTGTTTTTTTTTTAAACCAGACAATATCTCAACAGATATTTCACACAGGTATCATCATTTTTTTGCTGTGCATATATCATTATTTTCTTAAAAATGAAAATCAGTGAAATAGCCATTTTCCCAGATTATCCTACTTTTCAACCCCCTCCCATTCTGACTCCTACTGCACTTCCAAGACTACCGCTACTCCCCCTTTTTGACTTCTGATTAGCAACTTCTTATTCCCATGTTCCCTAGTTTGATATTGCTATGACGATTGACGACTGTATTGTCCGAAAAGCATGTTCTCTTGCCCCACTAACCCCTGAAAATATGTTAAGTTCCGTCTTTTCAAATGACGTAATGCATCCTGTGACGTCAAGTGTGATTCGCCATGATTCGACGCGAAAAAGAAGTTCGTTTGTTATTTTCGCTATTATTGTACAAGTTATCTCACAATGGCGAAATCAAAATATCACCCCGCATGTGGCGTTCTACACAATGGCGAAAAAATGAAAAACGACGGAATGACTTAACAACAGCCTACTAAACACAACTTGAAAACTAAAAACTAAAAACTGATCAACATTAACGAATACTCCCTTAAACAAAACGATGAAATAGTTCTAAATCTCCTACATTCATTGATGATGAAGCTTCTATAAACACGGGATGTTTGGTAAACACAGTTGTTCAGAGTATGAAAGATCAATTTGAACTCAGTTGTCATAGTGAAAAGGAAAACGCGTCAAAATCACTTTGGTATTGGCTTTTTAAAGAAAAAACTCGAATTCGCAATTTATTTTGATATTTTAGAAACCAACGAAATAGTAAAAATCTGCAAGTGTAAGGTTGTTGATACAAACCAAGCAAATGCTATCAATTGCCTACTCTTTCGCTAACATGTTCTTTAAAGATTGTTTTTGCATTGCGTTTTAAATGCACTGGTCTAGTTGAGCTACAGGAAAAATGATGCAAGACCGCTCTGAGTTCATTGCCTATACATGAATGATGCAATAGCACTTTGATTCCCTTGGCTAGACTAATTTTGTATTCAGACATTGGTTAAAGTTTTTAAAGTTTAATCAACTTAAAAAGTTGCAATGCCCTTGATAGGTCGCATTTCCAAATTTTCAGCTTTACTAATATTTTCAAAAAGCAAGTTTCTTGCATTGACGAACTAGTATTGTACAGTAGTTAGATTTTCTGTTTTAATCTGTTGCATACACGAAGAAAAAAGGTATCCATTTATATTCAGACATTGATTATGCTTGTGAATGTTTAATCAACTTTAATAATTGTAATGCACTATAAAATTGAGAATGGAAATGGGGAATGTGTCAAAGAGACAACAACCCGACCAAATAAAAAACAACAGCAGAGGGTCAATGTTATATTATACATGCATTTTTACAAACCAAAAACAAATTATCAAATTAGCTAATTAATTAAATATATGATCATTGTTGACGTCAAAAAGAGAGGCAACAGATACCAGAGGAACAATCAAAATCATTAAATGGAAAATAAACTGACAATGCTATGGCTAAAAGTTGAAAAGACAAACAGACAAATAGTATACAAGAAACAACATAGTAAATGTAGAATATTATTTGTAAATTTCAGCGTGAAAGTCTTTTCCTCCTTGCATTTATTTATGCTGTAAATTATGGAAAAAGATCTTCCCGTTTGAATGGTTTTACACTAGTAATTTTGGGGCCCTTTATAGCTTGTTGTTCGGTGTGAGCCAAGGCTCCGTGTTGAAGGCCGTACTTTAACCTATAATGGTTTACTTTGTAAATTGTTATTTGTATGGAGAGTTGTCTCATTGGCACTCACACCACATCTTCCTATATCTAATCTTCATTTTCAATATTCAAAAAATGTTTGATCATAACATGACAAATCAACAGAAGGAAGATCTTCGATATCACCTGACAAACAGTATTCCAAATTAGTATCTTTCATGCATAATTTAACATTTTGTATATAAAAGGTTATAAGTGTTTGAAACTAATCTATTGGGTGTTTGGACATACACATGTAAAACATTAAAAAGGCATTTGCACATAACGTAATAAATGCTAACAGAGATTACCAATTGTTCAAACGCATATGAACTATACCATTATGTATTATGTTTTTCACTGGAGATACATATGTATAAACTAAAGTCGTTAGACTATAATATTATGAAGATTTCATTTAAGAAAGATGTATCAGAATAAAACGTTTAGAAAATTTAGCACAACAATCACATTTGAGGCAAGATGCAATTATCAACTGAATTGGAGGTAGAATACACACAACATATGAAAGAAAGCAAAAGTGGTTAATCATAAAATTTGGAGGTATTCACAAATCATATAGTAGTTAATGTTTAATGTATTGCCTATAGCACACAACAAAGTTTGAAAATGACATATCACATTGATTGACCAAACCATTAATTAATTTGACATAACACAAAAATGAACTGTCAGAAATAAAGGCATCTGTACATAACATCAAGATGAAATGACAGGACAAAATCAAAGCTACGCAGCACATTAAATATTTACACTATAAGACCGTTATGGCGTTCCATACATACAGTTAAAGATGTAATCGAAGAATGCTGTAGGTGTGAAACAATTATTAGTGACATATGTTGTGTAGATTTGTTCAATTTTTAAAATATATGCAAAATGGGTTTGGCGTGCGACATCTTTCATCTTTTGTTTTACATTTGCATTTTTTTTCAGATATATTTCACATCAGTGAATTTTTACCTGTAAAGATGTAATCGAAGAATGCTGTAGGTGTGAAACAATTATTAGTGACATATGTTGTGTAGGTTTGTTCAATTTTTAAAATATATGCAAAATGGGTTTGGCGTGCGACATCTTTCATCTTTTGTTTTACATTTGTATTTCTTCAGATATATTTCACATCAGTGAATTTTTACCTGTACGTGTTCAAACTTGAAAGACATTAATAAATTGTATATTATTTTGATATCTACAAAATGTGAACACAATTGTACTCAATGTTACGCTTTTTCGGGTCGTTGTTTAAAAAAAGTCTCTACATAATGTGTTTGGTTGATTGATGGTTATTCAAGTCACTTTCAGCAATATTTTTTTTTATTTTGTGGCTGTCAACCATTGACATTCGGTTGGGAAACTGATAATCCTAGTCAATTAAAATCAGGGACGAGTGCAGATGTCACGTGAGGGATTAAACTTCACAACGTTATGGTCAGTGTTGAAAGGTCTGCGATGCAGTAGTTGCACCACCTAGATCATTTAGCAATCAGTGACTCAACCATTGTTAGATAAAATTAGTTTATACATGTATGTAGGTCAAACCTAGTTCTGACACCTTATACGTCAATGCAATGGTACATTATTTCAGTGGAGTCAATTGAAAAAAAAATATGAACATTTTATGGTGCATCGCAGTGTTGGTTTTTTGTTATTTTTGTTGAACTTCAGTATAATATTTTTTCGTTGTTTTTCCCTCATAGTTAACGTTTTCCCCTAGTTTTTTAATTTTGTAACCTGGACTTTTTTTCTCAATCAATTTATGACTTTTTTTAACAGCGGTATACTACTGTTGCCTTCACTTGCGTGTATGATACACTGGTATTTCTTTAAACTCACATTCATAAGAATATGGTTTAAGGAAGGTGATGATAACAATAGGTGTAATGAAAGCAAGTGTTTAATTAGTTAAAAATCAAGCTTATTTCAAGTCTAATTTGATGCATAACTCACAAAAAAAAACAATTCCTGTTTACCAATTCATACCTTGATCATCAATTATGAGATGACAAAAAGATGTGTTAGTGACTTAAATTAATGACTTGGGAATTAAAATTTAATGAATAAAAATTTTCAATAGCAGTGAACATAATTCAGTTATGTTCAGTTGCACCTGAATCATGCAGCTTGGTCAATTAATTCCTAAACAAAATATTTGCATGTTTTTTCTAGTTCTAGAAAAAACATGGCCTCACTTGTATGTTTTGTTGTTCCTAGAATACCTTAAGTATTTACAAATTCAACTGATGCAGTTATAACGTAAAACGTACCCTTTTGTAAATTTCATGCCATAAATTGAAAAAATAAAAACACATTTAAACTGGTCTTGTTTACACAAGAGGTGAAAGCAGGGAATTCACGTATCCAACATTTTCTTACTTGTGCCCAACCTGTTCGAAGTCGAAGACAAAATATATTGATTTCAAAGCACGATTCAGACCATTTTACTTAAAGATTTTATCCTTTAAACAGGAACAGAGGTAAAAGACAAAGCCAATCAAGGTGCACTCAGTGGGTTGAAAGAGGCTTCAGATTTTTTTATTTTCAAATATCACCCTTGCACACAACACAAATCGTGTAGCAAGGTAGTTTGTTTTCCTTGATTCCGAATCATATACTAGACGCTTCAATGCAAAAATGTCTTGATTTAAAACGCTTGTTGATTACAGCATCGGAAAGGTATTACAAAAAACCAACACACGTTTACTACAGCATCGGAAAGATATCACCAAAAACCAACATAGCAACAAAAATTGTTTTGGCAAGAATGGCCAATAAAATTTTTCGAGTCGCGGCGATTCTACCGGGTCGGTGGTGGGAGGGGAAACAAACAATATTTTATTTTTGGCCCAAGATAGTCGAAGAGATTTACAACAGACATTCGCAGCTGTGTGTCATCATACTGCATTGCCAGTTACATATGTATAAAAGGCCTTGACATGAGAAAGTGTAAAACATGCAAACGATAAATCTATGGACCTTATTAATGAACAAACCAACAAACACAAAACACATATATCTTATACATGTACCTGTAATCTATGAGCGGCTGCCCTGAATATAGGGAATTTCAAATATAAAATCAAACATTTCTGAGAGTACTGCATGGCAACTATGCAAATACATTGTTCCCTACGTATACTAGTTAAGAATTCATTGTTCTGAAACAAAATTCAGACTTAACCTATAACTTGTCATGGTGTGAACTATATATCACATTTAAAGTTCATATACTCCAGCATGGCGAAGATAAATGTGGAAAAATGATTATTTAATTTTATAAGTCCAAGGACTATAACTCTGTTCACAATCATCAGACTGGAATATATATCAAACTTTAACTTGCCATGATTAAATTATATACCAAATATTCAATCAATATTTTCAAGCATGAAGAAAAAAGTGTAGAAAACTGATTTGCCTGACTGACGGAAGGACAGACAGACAGACAGGCTGAGTGCAAACCTAAGTCCCCTTCAATTTCCTTGGAAGGGAACTAATTATTCTACTCTATACAGCAACAAACAAAACTCAGTAAGTTCCATGATACTCTTGACTTTGAGGATACACACAGATAATAAAGTAGGGTGGTTGATTTGATATGCTGTACTGGCATGTTTTTGTGGCCATTTCTGTTACAAATGTATTAAACGTACTCAGCTTACAACTTTGATGACTGAATACTGAATGTGTTCATCTTATAATGTTGATTGCAAGAGTTGCCTGTACTTGACATATTGTCCTTTGTTGTTGGGATGTACAAGTACCCGACCATGTCCACTAGTATTTTTGTCCATCTGGTAAGTTGGGCCTTTTTCAACTGATTTTTATATTTTGTTCTTATGTTGTACTGGTATACCACTAACTGTCCTAGGTTAGGGGGGATCCCGCTTACATGTTTAACCCCACCACATTATGTATGTATGTGCCTGTCCCAAGTCAGGAGTAGTTCAGTGGTTGTCGTTTGTTTATGTGTTACATATTTTTTTTCTTTTCTTTTTTGTAATTTTTACTAATTAGGCCGTTAGCTTTCTCTTTGACATGTTTAACATTGTCATTTCGGGGCCTTTTATGGCCGACCATGCTGTATGGGCTTTGCTCATTGTTGAAGGCTGTGCAGTGACCTATTGTTGTTAATTTCTATGTCATGTTGGTATCTTGTGAAGAATTGTCTCATTGGGAATCATACCACATCTTCTTTTTATATATATTGTTACGCCATCTATCTATTTTTATATTGTTAAAGACTGAATGTTGACTTTTTAATGCAGACTTGAGAGTAAAGCTAAAACCAATCAATTTTTGATATTCTTTATGCTGAGTTTCTGTTTCATTCATATACATATCACATCAACTGTTTCATGTTTAAACATAACAAATTATAATACCAGATTAAAAAATGAGACAATGTTTAAGTGTGAAATAGATTTTCCATTGTGAAAATTTTGAAGATTGACAGCTTTCTATGCATTTCTAATACGTTCTATTATGTTGTTTTTTTTCATTTTCAGATTAAGTCCCTTAATGCAACAATGATCATAAATTATAAGTTAAAACTGATCCCAATCTTAACCCTTCTTTTCTTTTAGCTTGCAAAATTCTTATGTATAGTTAAACTTCTACATATTTTTCTAGCTATACATGCATCTCATAATCTATAGCCATATAGTCCAGCGTATATCAGAATAATTGATCACTTTATGGTAAAAGCATGAAACTTGGCAAAATGAAAGATTAAAGGGTATAGACAAAATTCAGATATGGAGCCACGAAAAAAAAATCCAAAATGGCCGCCAAATTCAAGATGGCCGACATAAGTATAACATCATTCACTTGATGAAGTCTTCCATTTCTAATGAGTTCCAAAGATGTCAGAAACTTAAGGAAATACAATTCAGATATGTTATTTATTTTGTTGTTAAACCTTATGGTACAGAAATCATCAAAATGGCGTCCAAATTCAAAATGGCGCGTCAAAATGTCTAAGTTTTACCGTATTCGAATGTATACACCATCATTGTGTGATAGCAGAAAGTTACCAAAGCAGTGAAACTGATCATTTGATATCGACAAAGGCTTACAATGTATCACTTTTACCTGGGTACAAAGATTATATTTTCAAAATGGCGGCAATATTCAAAATCGAGCCGTTTAACATGTAAAAATTTGACGTTTGTTTTTGAATATGGTATAAAATGATTGAAAAATAATGGATCCAAATGCAGGGAAATCAAAATAAAGCTCAGTCTCAATCGGTTTCTCTTTCACAGTCCGGTGAGCATTTGCATAATGCTGTGCATTTTAGTGCTGCTTTCAAGCATTTACATGCTCCTCGACATCCTTTCTTACAGCCACAGTGGATGAGCTCTTGTCATGACATTGAAGCTTCAGCAAGCACAGACCAGAATGGTACCCAAGTACCATCAAGTTTTTGCCAACCAAATAAATCTTGTGATGGCATACCTGGATTTGCAACTAAACAATTTCCCCAAATAACACTACCTTGGTAAACTGCACGTTTCGTATGTTGAAGAAGTGCATCTCTTGTTGGAGGAATATTGTCAATTGTTCTTGTCTTTTGTGTGAATAACTGTTTTCTTAACTCATTCACCGTTTGAGCTGTAGTAGACCGATCATACAAAAGAACAACATACCGTTCTATTACTTTCAACACTTTTAAAATTTCCACTTCATTTGGATTCTCAATAATCTGCAGAAATGCATCTGACAACTCCTCATATACGGACCATGTGTCCCAGGCTGATTTCTTACCTTTCCCAGAAAAAGCTGAGACTGTGTCACAACCGGTAAAAGCATGGAACAGTGGAAAGACTTTCGATTTCAATGGTCCTAGAGCAAGGCACAATCCATGAACTGAAATATATCGGAAGTTCTTTCCAGTGCCAAAACCTATCCACAGCTGTTCAATTTGTAGTCTGTTGAAACAAGAGACAGACAAGACAACAACATCTGTGTCAACTGTTCTGATCAGTATTCTGTTGTGGCCTTTCAGGGAAGCATCTAAGGCATGCAACAACATTCTAGTATCAGCTTCCTCGTGTGAACATGGGCTTAACAATTCATAGCTGTGTTCTGCAGTATTTCCAAGGGCGTTGATCTTGTCAGTTACTACGATCTCATTGTCGATACCAGCACTGGTTATTTTATCAGCGAGAAAATGAAACAACTCAATTTTATTTTCATCTACATGATCTAGGCGCAAGAATTCCTGCCAATTTCCTGGTACATTTGTTTCATCTTGAACTCGTCTTCGAATACCTTTCCCACGTTTTCCTCGAGTAGATGCCTTTAAGCTATTGTCAATGTATGTGTCAAATACAATGTCAATTCTTTGTACATCTTTTCCAACATTCTGAATATACGGTATAAACACTTTTAAAGCGTATTCATTAAATGATTTGATATTGACAGGCGTAAGCATATTAACAACTGCAGATCCATCAAGAATAACAGACGACACTACAGGTTTAACATCTGTTGGAGGGGTTAAGCTCTCCAGACATTTTGAAAGAAGGTCAGCTTTTGTTCCTAGACGTATAGTACCATTTTGACTAAGCGATGGAGGGAAAGCATGATTCTCATGTCTGAAGAAATCGTCAAGGTTTCCATCTCTTGATTGACAAGCAATATACAATCTTGAAAATAAAGTACAATTACTTTTCAAAGCCATTAGCTTGTGATCTGTCGTAGACGTTTTCTTTGCAGGAGGTGGTGTTTGAAAAAGTGGTAACTTATTCCTCTTGATGGTATCAAAGACAGACGTTGTTCGATCAACAAGGCGTTCTTTCGTATACTTTTCAAACTGTTCTTGTCCCAATGATTCTATTGTGTTAACAGTTTTAACAACTGATATGTCAACAATGTTCTTCGAATCTAATACAAGCAAATCCTTACTTGTCTCTAAAAACGGATTTCCAAGATCATCAATTACATCATACAAAGACACAATGTCATTTCGGAAAGATTCTTGAAAGGATAATGTTTGTTCATGATGAAGTTTATTAGATGCGTTAGTGTTCACAAAGCATTCAGTGACATTTTCAAATTCATTTACCAACCTAGCCATTTCAGGCCCTGCAACCATCCATCTACGAAGCGCCCCTGGATTTTCCGTCAACCCAACAGCACTACCATCTGCTTTACCACAAGCATTATGTTGTTCGTGGGCTTGATCAATAGCCATACAGGAAAATTTCTTCTCGGTCTTGTTGACAACAAAGTTGCCCTCAAGGAATGCTCTGTGGGTTTCTGGGTTCGTTTTTGGTAACTGAACCATATCACGCAGATGAATTGGTAGCCATCATGAACAGTTGGTGTGATCCAAGGCAAAAAACCAAGGAATGATCTTTGAGAGAGCTTCAAAATAAATGAAAAGTTAGCCTCACGTATAGACCTTATAAATATTAATACTGTCAATTCAAATCCGAGAGTTGTATACCAAAATTTAAAATGAGGAGATTCTTTAGATCGTTCCAAACACCAGTCTTCAAATTCTAAGGTAACCTCATCATCCCTCAAAACATCTTTGTATTGACAGTAAGCATTTGACAATAGACGGTAAAGTGTGTATGCTGTAACTTGGTGTGCTCTACGTGTTTTTGTAACATGAGATGCCTTTAGGAATGAATCAGCTGTACCTGGTGATGTAACCTGTGCATTTACTAACACACTAGTCCATCCACTATCTTCAAGCCAACTTCCAAGTGCTTTGAACGCAGCCATTTCTATGTGTAGGCCACCGAACATCATAACAAAGTGATCCTCACCATATATCTGAGGCCAGTTCCACTGTATTAGTTTTGCTACAGTGAAAAGGGGTTGGTCAAAAGCAACAACTGGAGTTTGGCCTGGATTTAGCTTTCTAACAGCGCTACGAATAATGTTCAATGAGTGTCGTATCATTGCAACAGATTTTGCTTGCTCATGAAACAGAGGTAAAAGGGCAGACACTGCTGGTAATTTATTCCCATCTGGCAGGACTGCAGCATGATAGGCGGACCATGAAATATTTGTACCCACTGTAGCCCTAACACTTGAATTTTCTGCAACATGTTTCAGCCATTTGAATTCCCCTTTTGATGCAGCTGGGAATGAGAACATATCAATTGAAAGTTCTCCTTCAACTAATGGAATATCTGGTTCGTTGAATCTTAGTACAGCTGGTGGAAGATTTGAATAACTCTCTGGTAAAAGAGAAACTCTCTTTGACTGACATTTCAACATAGTTTCAGATTGGTCCAATGCTTGAACAACGCCTTGAGCATCCTCTGAAATATGTTGGAATAAAGATATACCTGTACCATGGAATGAATCTTTTGACGATATACTGCTTGGATTGTGATCAATGTTGTCTACAGCAGATGAAGTGAATACATTTTGCAATAGATTGGTAGGGCAAACAATACCTTCTTGAACATAACGACGACAAGCATCATTGGCCATTGAAGTAGAAATTTCTAACACTCGATCGTAGGAGACAGACAGTCCAAGTTTGAAGAAAGTATCTACTAGATCACGTTTTCTAGTCTTACAGTGGATCATGACTCCCAAATAAGCACAAACTGGAGGTTCATGATCTTTCATGTGACGGTTGGATTGTTTCTTTGTACAACTATACATCAGAAGCTGTGCTATTGTTAATGTCGACTGAGAATAGGAACAGTCTTGAATGTTGGGTCCAAACTGAATCATACTGATTAAAGAAAGCAATGACTGGGGTACAGAAGCTTCCTGACATCCCTTTGGGAAGGTTCCTTTGAATTCTGAATTTGATGCGAAAATATCTTTACGAACAAACGTAGCTGCTTTTGATATGTTGACAAACTCATTATCAAAGTCTTCTAAGCAGACTCTCTTCAATGCAGGACCAAGGTCATCTTTGAAAGCAAGAATGTTTTCACGGCCTTGTTTGTAAGCATCTAAGTCTGGGAAATTAGATACAATTCTGTCTTTTAGTCGTGAACTATTAACTCTAGATGAAACATCTGCACCTAGACATGTTATTCTTTCCGTATACAGTTTACATAGATCTGACAATTTGTAAACACTTATGGTCTCATCGCATGACCTTGTTTCATTTATATAAGAGTTCTGAAAATGCAATGCCATGACTTTGCCTTTCTTTCTTAGATTCGACATTATCATTTTTCATTTTAATTCGAGATGCACGATTATATAGGGAAACTAAACATTTAGAGTGGTACTTTGCCTCCTGTGCAATTAGATCACCAGCACTTAACTTTGCAAGCAACAATGTGTCATTTAATTTTACTGCACATTCTCTCACACGTGTATCTTGTCCAAATGTTGAGGACTCGTGAAGGGCTTCTTGGCCATTTTCATTACAGAAAAAGCACACAGACGGGTTACTGGTGGACTGAACGGAAAAGCTATGTCTAGTATTTTTTTTGAGATGTGGTGGCTTCATCTATACTCTCACGTGATGTTCGTTTTTCTGCTCTATTTAACTTTGTCCTGTTCAGTTTTAAGTTGCATGATTTATGCCAACATGCCTTGTGGTCAATGAAAGACTGTGCTATTCCAGATCCCTCATCTAAGTTTTCAATGCACACATGAAGGCATTAATGTGGCATTAATCGCAATGCATGAAACTTCTTAATATTGTCAGCTAAAGATTGATAACCAGCCCCAACATTGAGACGTTTAGAACCAAATGGGCATATCAGTTTTTCATCTATAATTTCTTGGCATAGGATGCAATTTGCCCAATCAATATTATTTGATTTAGTTGGTTTGTCATATTCTACACTTGATACCCTGAATGTCTTTTCAGTAGCCATGTTGTAAGAACTATGATCGTAAATTTGTTTATATATTCCTTGTGGATAACTTCTGTATGCCAGACGCGTGTTTCGTCTACAAATGATTTCATTTTCACAAGTTCAGTAGAGCACTGTGAATGTTTTCAACAGTCTTATTTGTGGTTAAACCGCGAGCAGTAAACAAAACCCATTCTATTTTGTTAATAGTACTTTGAAATACATTTGTCATGGTCCTACAATTGTAATTGTATTCTGTAGACAAACAAAAATGTTTGTGTCGTCCTGTCTGAAGTGTAATTGATTAGATTTAATTAGATTAAAAATGTGTCCGGTGACCCGCTCACCAAAAATTATGGCCGCCATGACTAAAAATACAACATAGGGGTAAAATGTAGATTTGTGCTTCTATCTCTGAAACTAAAGCATTAAGAGCAAATCTGACATGGGGTAAAATTGTTAATCAGGTCAAGTTCTATTGGTAATTTTTTGCAATAATTTCTGAATTTTCGATAGTTAAAAAGAAAAAAAAAATAAGTTTTCAAGTCGGAAATCAATCTATAAAGCTTAACAATCATAGTATACTTCAAAACTTACACATACTTAAGTCGAAAATGTTTTGTCCTCCTAGTTTCACGTGAAAACAGTATTGCAAGATCAAGTTTAACATTTGAGTGTCAGTTGTAAGAAAAGGTGGGACATTTAACGGCAACTTGAAAACATGATTAATTATGATGTATGTAGTTACAGTTTTTGGGAATGGATTCTAATCATTGTCATGTATGTTTGTGATGCTCATCCAATTTTGTCACTTTTCTATAGACTGTATACAAACATCATACAAGTTTGAGCTGTCCCTATTTATTGACTTAGATTCAGCTTTCTACGGACGATTCCTGTACCGAATCAGGAAAATGACATTTGTTATCCATTTTTACAGTTGGTTGATAAAGTTAGTTGTATGATTTTGCCATTGTTTGTGGACTTGCCCCTTTATGGGTTTCCGTTGGAGTTCTGTTTTTGTATAACTGTTTTTTTAAACTCCGACCCGACCTGACAAAATGTAAATCAATTCAAGCGGGAAAAGAAACGGTCAGATTTACTTAAGGAATAACTGCATTATTTTTTCTGTCTATGAACAAATAACATACAAAATGAGGTATACATCGAGTAACCTTCGTAGCTGGTAAAGTGTGCACCACATTTTTTATTTTAATTCAAATAGACAGTAAAAGAAAATTGCAGTCATTTCTTTTAATTCAATTATTCTTCCATTTTAAACTGGAGTAAATCATGAACAAACGTTGACGACTTCATGGTCACTTGACAAAATTATGTCTATGAGCTGATAAACAAAACAACGTAAGCCAATCAGAAGACGCGTTACATCCAAAATTAAATTATAAGAATGTTTAAAAGCAAATATAGCATACAGTTACTAGTATGTTGATGTAAACAATTATTTGCAACTATACGCCATTCAACAACAAAAAAAATACCTTATAGTCAGCTTTGACAACACAATATATTATTGTTGATGCGCATTAAATCAGGCATCTTGTTTGTGACATTTAAGCTCTATGACGTTGTTCTAGGCATGAATCAAAAACCGTCTTATTTCGCATTTACATGGTACGCGTAAAAATATGTCTTGAAAGAAAAGTGGGATTAGGCGTCACAAAATATACCAAACTATCTGAAAGAGGGGTGACAGATACCAGAGGGACAGTCAAACTCATAGATCGAAACTGACAACGCCATGGCTTAAAAAAAATTACAAACACAGAAATAATAGTATACAAGACACAACATAGAAAACTAAAGAATAAACAACACGAACCCCACCCTAACCAGGCTTGGGTGTTCTAATGTGCTCCGGAAGGTTAAACAAATCCTGCTCTACATGTTGCACCCGTCGTGTCGCTCATGTTAATATAAACCCGGTAAATAGTCTAATTCAGTAGGTCACATTCGTAATGAAAAAGGAAGTTGTTTGTACGTAAATTTTACGGACGCCACCAATAGAATGCAATAGTTGGTTGACCTTTATGGACTAACCATTTCACAGATGATATCGAATATGTTCCTTATGTCGTGTCTGCAATCCCCTTCCCTTTTCATGAATTTAACTTACCGAATTAGATTGTACACTGGGTTTGTAATACCCTGAGCAACACTATATGTACCACATGTAGAGATGGATCTGCTTCCCCTCCCTATGCACCTGAGGTCAACCCCGTGTTGTGGTGTGTTTAGTTTTCTATGTTGTGTCTTGTGTACTACTATCTACATCTTATCGTTTGCAAATTATCCTATAAAATATATCAAAGATTGATTGTATGATTGTGCACAGACATTTCTTGTTATCATCTTTACTCCGGGAGAGAGAGGTATATATCAAGAGTCACTTCAATCCTTATTGGATTGTTTTTGTACGTCCTTTACATAACTTGAGAATCTTTCCTAATTCTCCTCACCCCTGCCTCCACCTGCCTTGACCAAAACCATACGACAAATATATTTGACAACGATCAGCTACCCCAGTGTTGATCTGTGCAGTGGAAGTACGAAATTATTAAAGGAAAGTCTTTTTTCTTGATGTTGTCAGTGGTGTTAAAATTTAACAATGCATTATTATTATATCAACCTTTGGTTATTCCAAGATAACACATACTATCATCTATGACATTTATATATCTATGCGTTCTGTTTCAAGCAATAAAAGACTTAACACGATTCTGTCTCTGATAAATGTTTAACTTCAAAGGCCAATCCTTTATTTATTCACAGTACTATATAATGATTAGTCCATCATCAGCTTCTACACAGAGCCCATATATAGCAAGTCTATCAATATTAAAGTTTTATACAGTATTCAAATTGGAAATTGTAAAACTTCACTATAACGCGACGTATTCACAGTGCCGATTATAACTATCCTTTGAGATCCGTCAGCGATAAGATTTTAAAAGCAAAAAAGTCTGATTACTATCCTCAATGATCTGGAATGTTCTATCATTGTCTGGACATAGTCGTATACGTTCGGAACAAATTCCTACGTATCCTGGTTGATATCGTCTACTGGTAAGAGAGCAGTCGTCATGTGGAGTTGTCCATACAGTTTTGATTTACACAGCAACGAACTAGGCGTTGGGATAACAGATAAAGGAGTAACACAACATAAAGACTGGTTCCAGCAAATGGAGACTGGAACAAGCGGCTCTGGTTTAAATTTCCGACGCGGAGAATATTACCAACATACTAAAACAATATCTATAAAGGACAGCCAATTCGAGGTCATTGGAATAATGGGGACCAGTCATAAAGCTAAAGCTCGTATCATCGTCCGACCGTTTGAGTTAAATGATCTTGCAGACTCGTTGAAAGTTCAGGTTGAGAAAATACCTATTGTTGGGTAGCTTCATTATTGTACAATGGTCGATGTTTTATTGGATTTCCATATTACTGGGGAAAAAACCTTCAGGGGATTGTTTAGACAGTCATTAAACAATATTCATTAGCGAATACGAGCGTAGCTCTGTGCAGTACAACCACTCTCTGTGGTTTTATTGGCCAAACCCGTCTTCCAACGATTACTAGTAATTAAAACTTGCACAAACTAGTGAAATGTTGCAGAAATCAACTTTTAAAATTGCCGAATCCTAATTTGATTGTTCAATAAAATTACCGTTGATGCTTGCTTATTTTTCATAAAGCCCTACTGAAAAGGGCGAATAACATCTTTATATCGCCATTATAAAAACAACCAAACAACTGTTTTTTCCCCCCGCTTGTTTGTGATTTGGAGAGCTATGGAACGCTAACAAAGCAATTCTAAGTTCAAAATTGTTTGAATTGCTCTGATTTTGTTATTTTTTGTTGTTGGTTTGTTTGTTGTTGTTTTTTGTTGTTTTTTTTTTTGGGGGGGCGGTTTTTAGTTATTCCTGTTTATTTTTACTGTAAGATTTTAACATATCACTCCCGATTAGGGATCTGAGCATCCTTAGTATGTTTGAGTAGCTTAAAATGTTCCACTATCGGAATGTTTACCATTATTTTTGTATTCTTTTTGTATTCTTGTAACTAGTTTCAACCAAAAGCGCTTCGGACATTGGAATTTGGAAAGTGCTGTTACAGTATCCCCTCGTTTACATTTCCAGGAAATCAGGACCTGTTTACCCTTCAGGAGTTTAACCCAAATTTTTGATGCGGTTCGTGTTGCTATTTTTTTTTTCTTTTTCTTTCTGTGTTCGGTGTCATTACATTGGTTGTTTTCGTCGTTTTTTTGTTGGACTTTTATTGTTTTTAGTTTGGTTTTGGTTGTACTCTTGGTATATTCTTTATTTTTTACTATATATCTCACATATACTCTGGTTTAGCTATAGACCTGGTATATGGGAAACAACTCTTACACATGTATTGAATGAAAGTCATTAGTGCGTTTTAACATAGCAGTAAATAAAACAGTGATCAAGCATTTATGTTGTTTTACATTTGGCTGTAAGAATGATGCAGACAGATTTAGTAAGCTTTACATGTTTGACACCACCAAACATTAAACAAAAGAACATCTGTTTTAATGATGTGGATGAAAAGGTAGAAAGATACATGAAATGCTTAAAAAAAACCCACTAATGAACGGAGTCTGAGGAGTTCTGGGGCAACTATACAATACTGACTAAAGGACCTCGTAATGTTGCATCATTTAGAAAAAAAGTTGGAAGTTTTGGGAAGTTCGATTTGAATATATGAATTAAATAATGAAGTAGTATGGTTTTAGTGATAAGTCATTGATACATATAAACTAGAGGCTCTAAAGAGCCTGTGTCGCTCACCTTGGTATATGTGAATATTAAACAAAAGAAACAGATGGATTCATGACAAAATTGTGATGTTTTGGTGATGGTGATGTGTTTGTACATCTTACTTTACTGAACATTCTTGCTGCTTACAATTATCTCTATCTATAATGAACTTGGCCCAATGAAAATTGTTAAAAATTGACTATAAAGGACATTAACTCCTTAGGGGGTCAATTGACTATTTCAGTCGTGTTGACTTATTTGTAAATCTTACTTTGCTGAACATTATTGCTTCTTACAGGTTATCTCTATCTATTATAGTATTCAAGATAATAACCAAAAACAGCAAAAATTTACTTAAAATTACAAATTTAGGGGCAGCAACCCAACAACGGGTTGGCCGATTCATCTGAAAATTTAAGGCCAGATAGATCTTGACCTAATAAACAATTTTACCCTCATAAGATTTGCTCTAAATGCTTTGGTTTTTGAGTTATAAGCCAAAAACTGCATTTTACCCCTACGTTCTATTTTTAGCTGTGGCGGCCATCTTGGTTAAATGGCCGGATCATCGGACACATTTTTCAAACTAGATACCTAAATGGTGATTGTGGACAAGTTTGGATTAATTTGGCCCAGTAGTTTCAGAGAAGATTTTTGTAAAAGATTACTAAGATTTAAGAAAAATGGTTAACATTGACTATAAAGGGTAATAACTCCTAAAGGGGTCAACTGACCATTTCGGTCATGCTGACTTATTTGTAAATCTTACTTTGCTGAACATTATTGCTGTTTACAGTTTATCTTTATCTATAATAATATTCAAGATAATAACCAAAAACAGTAAAATTTCCATAAAATTGCCAATTCAGGGGCAGCAACCCAACAACGGGTTTTTCGATTCATCTGAAAATTTCAGAGCAGATAGATCTTGACCTGATGAACGATTTAACCCCGTTAGATTTGCTCTAAATGCTTTGGTTTTTGAGTTATAAGCCAAAAACTGCATTTTACCCTTATGTTCTATTTTTAGCCATGGTGACCATCTTGGTTGGTTGGCCAGGTCATCGGACACATTTTTTTAAACAAGATACCCCAATGATGATTGTGGAAAAGTTTGGATTAATTTGGCCCAGTAGTAGAAACTCAGAAATCTTTGAGCTTATAATCAGACAAACGTTTAGTTTAGCTAAGATATTGAATGATTTTGAAGACTGCAAAATTGTTCAAACAAAAACCCCTGATAAAGCTTTAACAAAAGTTTGTAACTACCAGTTTTCTTCTTTTGAAGGAATAAGGTAATAACCGTTGCCTCTTCTAGTGTTTCAAAGATAGCTAAATAGGCACCAGGGTCTGTACAGCTAGCCTGGTTTATAAGAATAAAGAACCATGACAAATCAGATTCTAAGGACTGATATCGATATAAATTTTAACATGAACAATTAAGGAAGTTCGCTTGTCATGTTTTGGGATTATCGTCAGATTTTTCGGAATCCTGTGTTATTTTTAATTTGAATGCCTAAAAAAAAATCCCATTGACCACCATTTTCTTTTTATAAATCTTGTACAATGTAAAATAATAGGCCATCTATAACAGTCTCATAACATTTTAATTATGTTTTAATAGTTTTTGAGAACTTGAACTTGTCAATGATAAAGTATGAAAAGTCAAGAGAGAATCTTTTCCCGCCAACATTTCAATGGCTAATATCTCGAAAACAAGCACATTGGCCTATATATATATTTTTTTCTCTTTTGATATCTTTATGATTCCCCTTTCAATATCAACTGATGTTTTGAAAAGTTAATTATTTGAAACTGAGAAGCAAATTCCCTTTAGGGAAAAACATCAAATAACAGTTATAAAAATTACTCATCTATAGTACAAAATTGAGAATGGAAATGGGGAATGTGTCAAAGAGACAACAACCCGACCATAGAGTAGACAACAGCAGAAGGTCACCAACGGGTCTTCAATGCAACGAGAAATTATCGTACCTGGAGGCGTCAGCTGGCCCCTAAACAAATATATACTAGAAGTATACATGAACATGATTCAAATAGATACATGCGGTTTGAAGCCTTACACCGTACCAACAATATACTAGCTTTGTTGTTTGTTTGCCTTCAAATTTCGCATACATGTATCCTCCGAATGATAAAGAACATTGACTAGTCAGATTTCTAAGGACCGAAAGCTGTATGATATAAAATAATACTGTACACAACTACTTTTGCATAGGCACTATATCTGTACCAAAAATCTGTAGTACTGGATATACCTTTAATATTCAGTACTTTTTTGTTACTTTAAAATTATTGTAAAATTTAGTTACCTGTATTTTACAGTACCTGATTTGTACTTGAAATTTAAGTACTACAGACTTTTGGTTACACAGCCTCATTTTCAGCATTTTGATACATGGTATTTTTCAAATCTCATAAAGTTTTGATATTCAAACACGAATACAGTGGTCATTGTTGATATCATATTTGTACCAATATTTTAAGTACAAATAAAGTACCGGAAAATACACCTACAGAGATATAACAATAATGTTATTTAATCACATTATTGTAATAGCTCTGTACTTCTGCTCCTATCCAATAATCCCTCGTTTTCCAATGCATGGCATTTTCAAATGTCCAGACCTTCGTCCTGGGCGACACCTATTGCAGGACCTAGTTCACTATTGTATCTATTGTAATTTTTTTTTTCCTGAACTTGCATAGATATTAAATACATATAATAATAATAAAAAGATTGATGGTTTTTGTCTAGCCAAAAGGATAGTTTTTTTTTATATAGTAATATCAGTGTTTACGTGACTCGTTCTTTTTAATGAAGGATCGTCACAATATGTACTGTTAATTAAGTTAAACTGACATTATTAATCTCGTGGTTGATAGAAAAGTATCGTGATATATATTGAATGTAAAGCTTTTTATCGGAAACTACCGGATTATGGTAACAATGGTGTATATGGATAAAAAAAAGCAAATCATATACCTAGGAGCTCCTTATTATGAAAAAGTCGAGATCACAATCTATTCTTAAAATAAAATCAGTATTTAACAAACCTGGAGATATGGTTTCAACCGTTTTAGTCAGCTGATTTAGTGTATTTGTATAATTTACCACCAAGTCCAAGGATTTTCTCCAATGCATCAATTTCTCGGTCACAATTCCCACTATCTGTCAAATTAATAAGTAAATTTATAACAGAACTTCGATAGTGTATGGGAAAAAATGCGTTTTGCTATGTCTTAAATATCCGTTCAAATAGCAATAAAAGTCTGTAACAAATGCCACCAAATATTTATACATTCATAGAAAATAAAGTAACAAGCTTTTACAAGTAACAGTAAACAACTTCCGGTTATCGGTAAGTTTCTATTATTCTGCTCACATCTGGATAAGTGAAATTTATCTACTGCCTGTAATCTATTTTTTGCACAACGAGATATTCCTCGTATCAAACTCCATTGAAACCTGCGTTAAATTAAATGTCCTGTCCATGACCATGAAACAATATTACTTAATTCACGTTGGCTATTCTTTACGTCATTGATGACACACACAATGTACATTACGGCCATGGCTTCGGACATATATAATTATTGCATTAATATACAAATCAAAGCACTCAACCTTTTCACTTGAACATCTTTTTTCTGTAATCTTTGATTATATATTCTGAAGAAGATAAACAGTTTCTAGTGTCTACAATGTCTAGTGTTAAAATTTGACACCGTAACACGAGATAAGACGTCATAAAAGTACAAGACTTAGTCCTGTTATGTCTGCCCTGACGTCAACTAAATACTGTTCTGTTTTTCCGACGTACAATTAAGGATGATTGCTTGTCATGTTTTGAAATTTTTGTCAGATTTTCGATTTTGCCAATGTACCCCAATTTTCCTTTTTATAAATCGTTTACATTGCATAATTATAAGTCATTTGCAAAAGTCTTCTGAAATTTTATTCATTTTCTAATAGTTTTAGAGAATTTTACCTGGTCAATGAATAAACCTAAATATTATGAAAAATCAAGAGTGAACATTTCCAGTCAAAACTCCAATTCCGAAAACAGGCATATGGACCCCTATATTTTTGTTGTTGCGTTTTTGATTCCTCAATCAATACGTACCCTATCAATATATACTATTGTTATGTAAAGCTATTTATTTTGAAACTTAGCAGCAAACTTATTTAATTCTGTTCTGTTTGCCCTGACTTACCCTTAATCCTGTTCTGTTTGCCCTGACTTACCCTTAATCCTGTTATGTTTGCCCTGACTTACCCTTAATCCTGTTCTGTTTGCCCTGACTTACCCTTAATCCTGTTCTGTTTGCTCTGACTTATCCTTAATCCTGTTCTATTTGCCCTGACTTACCTTAAATCCTGTTATGTTTGCCCTGTGTTCCCCCTTATCATGTTATGTTTGCATAGACTTACCCTTAATCATGTTCTGTTTGCCCTGAATTACCTATAATCCTGTTTTGTTTGCACAGACTTAACCCTTTATCCTGTTCTGTTTGCCTACACCTATTCCTACCACGTGTTCTTACCGTTACTTTTATCTTGTACGCTGCGTTTCACCTCCTGTTGAATAACTCTCTTGAGTTGTTGAGTCACGGATGACCAATTTAAATCAGCAAAAAGTGGCGCCTTAACATTATTCATTAATGGAATTTGTATATTTGTATTTTCGTCCGCTTTGCAAACACGAAAAACTGTCAACATGTACAAAACACAGACAATGAACACCGGGGACATCTTTTAAATCTTTCAAAAACTTATAAAATAACGTTAAAGGTTCATAAAAATATCATGCATGTTTTAATTAAATAAATATGAAACAGTATTCTCCTTTCAAAGTGTTAGCATCCGGAAAATAGTAATTACACTTTTCATAATACAGTAAAGGCTGGACGAAAGTTAAACTACAGCAAACCAAAGGTGGAGGTAGCAGCTTTACCATAGCAATGGATTTTTTTTTAAATCTTTATGAAATATGTAGAATCATAACGTTTCTTCCTATCCTTTGTTTCTTCATATATTTATACGGGGTGGGGGAATTGGGGGAGGGGGGGATCGAGCAGCTTTGATAAAAAAAAATTAACATTGGTAGCAGACTGTTTTGTCCTTTTGGGAAGTGACTGTGCTCGTGTTCAATAATGTTACCTTTAAATTATCTGTACCTAAACGGGATATACGGTAAGGCGTTCGTGCAAGGCATGATATACTAATGGCGAATTTCGTGCTGTGTAAAGATAGCAACATTTTGAAAAACTTAATTTAATATATTATTAAAGTTGTGTATTTGATAATTGCCAATGTACATGTAATAAAAAAAATAGTGTACAATACACGTATGTTCTTAGTTCAGCAATAAGGCAAACAGAATTGATTTGAATAATGCAAATACAGAGAAACCTGACTTAACCAAATCCTGAATAAACCGAAAAGCTATACAAACCAAACAAGTTATTAAGCACTATCATACCGAGTTGTATGCATTGTGAACCTGATAAAACCGAACATCGGTCAAAACCGAACAAAGCCTTAAGTCCCGTAAAAGTTCGGTTGAAACAAGTTTCACAGTATCGTAAATAATAACGCATATTATAACTATATTCCAGTTCGCTTTCATACGTTTGTGAGTAAGAAAAGCGTGTGCTGCGTACAACAATAACGGGTCATGATGTAAACGTTGTTAGCATTTTTTTTCAGAACCTCGTGCTGTAATTTTGAAATGACCTTTGTTTATCTGTTACATATTTGTTTTTCGTGCATTTTTTTTTATATAAAAAGGCCGTTAGTTTTCTCGTTTGAATAGTTTTACATTGTCAAATCGGGGCATTTTATAGCTGACAATGCGGTATGGGCTTTGCTTATTGTTCAATGCCGTACGGTGACCTATAGTTGTTAATGTCTGTGTCATTTTGGTCTCTTGTGGACAGGCGTCTCATTGGCAATCATACCACATCTTCTTTTTTATATTTATCGTTTAATTTTGTCTCAATACATTCGATAATTGTATGGTGACATTAACCTTGAAATGCAAAAGGTAATACTTCTAATTTTATTTGCAAATATATAAATACTTGAATTGGATTGGTCAATTAGAAGTTTTACCTTATTACACTTCTATGAACCCTGTTTTCGAAATTACTTTCAATGTGATTAATTAATGCGCGATTCACATGCATGCATAGATCTCGAGAATTCAAGAATTCAAGCAAGTTGAGATTGAAAAACCAAATCATAACATTTGTTTCTATTCTGATGCATATATAACAACAAAAAGTCATGCATTTATTTAATACTTTGAAAGTATGACATTGAAATTTAAATAAAATTCCGAGAAAATTTTCATTAATGATTTGGCGATATTTACGAGTGAATAGGAGTAGCTAAATGTACACCGTGTGTACAGCCACGCGGTCTAATGTGTAATCTACAAAGCAATTACGAATTCTCAATTAGATTTCTAAAAAAGCGTAAGTTCTACTGCTCCTTCGTAAATTATGTTTGTCTTAAGTAAGATGTAACAGAAAACACAACTTTAATGATCGGATAATACGAATAACCAAATATTTTGTCAATACGTCGTGTCATACACGGCTATTTACGGAAATATAAAGAAAATTGAAATTTTGAAACCCCTGTTGTGTACTCGACCTACACTCTGATGCGCACATTAAATGTTCTGGTCCCAAGACCTGTCGTCCTGCATTTTGCACATATTGTCTGCTTCTGTCCTTGTTTGACCTAGATGATCGATCGTTCTCATCAACCACGCAAAAAAAAAAACACCAAACAAACACACGCTTCGTCTAGACCAACCGAACCTATGACGTTTTTATAATCGAGATGCACACACTTTCATGACACGATACGTATCTTTCGTCAGACCCGTTTTGTAGTTTAGTTTAATTTGCTCCATAATAAATAATATATAAATTGACCAATTAAAAACAGGAAACCCTACTTCGTTGTACTTTGTCCTTTTCAAATGTTCAATGATGTCTATTAACAAGATTACGAAGTCTTACAATATTACAAACTGTATATTGAATAACCTCAGATGAAGTAGCTACATTTTGTAAGTGTAGTGTTCGTTTCATATATTTAACATTCAACAGTACTCTACGTAAGGTATGGAATAAATTATTTTCAAAATTATTAAATACTTTTAACTCCGGAGTTATATAATGAATACTTTAAAAACGCAACACTCATTTTGCAGGTTTTTTTTTACCAAATCATGTTTTATCTCCATACAACTACTATTATACACCTATTGACTGGGTGTGGGGGTAATAGCAAGTTTGTTGTTCCTGATGTACCAACTATTGCTCGAGGCAAAGCCGAGAGCAATAGTTGGTATGCGAAGGGACAACAAACTTGCTATTACCCGCACAACCAGTCATTAGGTGTTTTATTATACTGAACAACACAGCTTTTATATACCAAATAACTAATTTTCTAAAAGTGTATATATCTCATCTGAAAGAAAAGAAAAATGTCACATAACTTAACATACACATGATGAACTTTACTTTTTTTATAATTCGTTTTGTATTTATAAATATTTCATTAATTTCGATCAAGACTACACATACTTGTGTTAAACTTTTCGGTGCTTATAATAAACCCTAGCTTAAGTACACCAAATGCAAATTCACTTTTAATATACGGAGAGCGAAGCCATATTATGAATAAGGTTCTATATTTTAGATCTTTTAAAAAAAATCCCATGAAGATTTTCTTTCTCTTTTATAGTTGCTTCTTGTAAGTGAAATTACAATCAACACACACAGATTCCACCGTTTACAATATTAGAGTGAGTTTTACGTAGCAAAGCAGAGTGGTCAATGACATCAGTATCGTCCAATGAAAAATAAGCATGAAAAAGTACGGGAAAGATGATTATGAAACTATTAACCGGGGCAATAGTCTTTGAAACTATTGACTGGCAAATGCATCTGTGGAATGAAATAGCACAACTATTTCATTACTTTTTATATAGAAAAAACATACTGAGGTATAATAATCATGCTTACCATACTTCTTTCTCTTTCGAAAAAATCAACATCTGACTTACCCGTGGTTATTGAACATACCGAAATTTTGATTAGATCGCACGAATTTCAGAAAGCGAAATTTCGAACCAATAAAAGATTTTTTCCATTTTTTTTTCTTTAGAGACACTGTTCTTTTAATCCTTGGCCACACTTCATTCAGTTGAAAAATGTTGCATCTCCATATATTGACATGACTAAGGAATAAAACACTGAATCAACTCATTAGAATACTGCAAACAGGAAAACGTAAACGTGATGTAACCAGACAGTTTGACGTCGGAAACTCGTAATACTGTCCTTCCGACAATGATACAGGTAGACGAGATTAGTTGCTGACCATCAATGACCAGATCAACATGGAGTGTCAATGCAACATCAATAAAATTTTGATAACGCAACGTCATTTGCGAGACAGGTTTACGGCCGCAACGTCAACTGCTAATCAAATTGCTGAATGCCATTTGAAACAGATGTATGCTATAAATGTTTCTCATTAACCGAACTGCTAAACAATCGACTGCAGAAAAACATTTTAAGCCTTAAAGTCTCAACCGCATAATTGCCAAAACCCATTGTAATGGGTTGAACAACGGCAAAATCAGAAGGTGCAAAACAGAAATCAAAACGTGCCGAACAGAATTCATTTGGTTGACATTTCTGACAATCATTTTGGCGTTTGTATCAGGCAGTCATTGCTTTTGACGGTGACACGTTCATTGGTACGGGGAAAACAAGGGTTTCAGTGTATACCAGAATGTGTGAACATTGAACAGGACGTAATCAATCCAACTTTCGAACTGGCGATTTTTTTAAACATTAAAGTAATGAATGAACTTTCTGTTCATAAGTTTGTTTACAAACATTTGCATATATTTGAAAAAGGGAATTAAAAAGAATAATCTAGTTTTGCGTTTCTGAAGTCGGTCAGAATATTTTTTCGACAGGTACATGTAACCCTCTTTATTCAGCCGTGTATTCGGTCAACAACAAAAAGCCACGTACAGAAGTAAAATCAAGCTTTAATCGGTACATTTGTTTGTAGAAAATGAACTGTTGTATGCTTTCACAATACGACAAATTAATCGAAAAACAATAAACTTTCCCCTCGAAGTGAAGATATTTCGTGCTTGATTTTACTTGTTTTTGGTTGCTCGTACTTTACCGAGTTCCAAGATGTCTAACCAAAGAATAGGTAACCTGTCGAAAACATTGAATAATCCGGAGTCAAACGTCGGTATTACGAAAAAGTCAATTGGGGTACATCATTTCTGCATTCTATACATATCTTTTCATAGCATTTAACTATTGGTTTTCGTTTTTCCTCTGTATTTTCTAAATATAAACATCATTCTTTTCTCATTGTTGTATCTTTTATTCATTATTTTACTTAGCCGGGAAAATTTTTCTGTAATCCTCATTCAATATTCTCTATTTTATATATAAAAAAGAGGATTTTGACCGAATGCTAGAACATGATGTTCTTGAATTTGCATGCTATATAAAATGTTATTCTGGTATCAAAGATATACAGAAAAATATTAATTTACAGTGTTTTGTACATTTGTTGAATATATCTTTTTAGTAAATATGCTGTACTGTACCTGAGTCAAATTATAACATGCATTTAAGAATAATGCTTTTTTATTTGCTAATACGATACACCAACGTAAACCTAAAAAATTGTTCCAATGTCCCCCCCCCCCCCCCCCCCCCCCCAGCGTTGTACATATTATATATTTACAAGGGACATAACTCCTTTTTAAAACTCTTTAAAAAAAAAGTCGAACGGCAGTCAATATCGAAATTCTCCAAGATATTGCTAATATCAAGATAAAATATATTAAGCTTTATAAAAAATAATTGGCAAGAATTGTACAGATGAAGGCGTTGAAAAGGCCGAACGTTTAAACACTCCGACGCACAGACACATGGACACATCGATCAGACAGACGCCCGATATTTGTATTTCCACTGCAAAAGCTTTCGCAAGGAAAATAAAGTTGTCGTGTTTAATTTCTTTCTGATATTGTGATATCTTCAAAATTGTGTTTCTTCAGATTTACTTAAAACACACAAGGACACATTGTGCATGTATCAAATGAGTTTTGTCTGTAAAACGGTGCTTGTGCTAGTTTGAATAGTTCGGGTAATTTTGGAGAAAACTTATTTTTTTCGTTTTTTTTTTATATAAATAAGGCCGTTAGTTTTCTCGTTTGAATTATTTTAAATTGTCATTCCAGGGCCTTTAGTAGCTGACTATTAGGTATGGGGTATGCTGATTGTTGAAGGTCGTACGGTGACCTATAATTGTTAATTTCTGTGTCATTTTGGTTTGTTGTTAGTTGTCTCATAGGCAATCATACCTTATCTTCTTTTTTTTAATTTTCACAATACGGAAACCCTACAGCAACGATGATAGTTCGTCGGAAGGGGACGATTAATGGCTGGCCCTTCATATTAAGAGAGACCCATATCTCTTACACGTAAACAACACCCATGTAGATTTCGAAAAAGAGCAGGCAAATGCCGCTACAGTGCAGCACTCGCACCTGCAAATTGGAAAGGAATTTATATAAGTTACAATAATTTGTTTCCGAATCCGCTATACTGACATAAATATGTTTTAACTTTACTAAAGGATTCAAATTATTGTCAGAAATTTGCATAATGAAATTAATAATCCTACTTCTATAGTAGGTTCAAGTATCAAAAGTTATCTCGCGAGAGAATCTCGTGTCGCTTTACAGTAAGACCTACGTATTTCTTTTATGAAATATGTGCGATACAATTGTAATGCAAAGCTGCTATACTGATTTGCTGTTATACAAAGAATATTGTTTCCGTGATTAATACCAGACTTAAAGCATGTTTTCTTTAATGTGTTAGTTTTTATGTGATACTTTAAACGAACAAGCGGTCGAAATTGTCCAGAGGATGACGAATTACCCAAAATACTCTATTAAATATATTTTTCAAGGGAAGTTACTCCTTCTCAGGTATTTTTTCAAACAGCTTTTACCCATCGGCTTATACATAGTTTATTACAGTCATCTTTTTTTTATGGATATTGAAAGTAACATTTCATCAAGTAGAATCAAGTAAACAAAATAACGGGTGTACATAAGATCTGCAACACAGTGAATTATTAGATAGCCTTGGTGTAGTGGTTACATTTTATAGCGCATTGGACTTTTAACACAAATGTTCGTTTTGCGAACTAAGTTTTGGTTAGAAAATTTCACGCAGGGACAACAATTGCAAGGTATTGAGAAGCGATAAAAAGGAAGAGGAAGACAAATTGTAGGTTTCTAAAAGCAGTCTAATGCTCCTACAAGGCAACACTCTACTTACTTAGTATTAATTGCAATAAACTGTTTCCCAATCCACTCCTCTATAAATAAATATGTTTAAACATAAATGTTTATATAACGAATATAAATACAAACGTCAAATATTTTTTTAGACTATATACCATACATAAAAATTCAAATTGAATACTGAATTTAAGCGTTAAGATATTAAAATATCAGTACCTGTAAAACTGTAAATATCATCCATAAATATGCCAAACATTAATCTTGTTGAAAAACAAAACTTTTAATCTCAATGTTCCAGTTTATTAATTTTTCTAATGACAATATCTGTATTTCTACACTTAAAAGAACAAATCCACTGTCAAATTTGTGAACTTTGTGAATTAACAAATCGATCAAACTCCTGCAGAAGGTTGGAGATTTGTGTCCAGTGAGAAATATTACATTAACATCCGAATAATTCAAAAGAGATTAAAAAAAATAACAGTAAAACAAAGCGGATTTTAAAAGAGTAAGATAAGAATTCGATCTCACAATGCATCTCAATAGGATAAATCAATTAACTACTTTTTTTTATATATATATTAAGGACACCCCATGATTTGTAAGATACAATCAAAGGGGAAAAGTTAATTGTTGATTACTTGATTAATTGTTTCTTTTAAAACTTCCAGTGGCAGATATTTCAATTCGTTATCTGGTGCTAACTATGTTATCGTTCTTTAGTTCGCCTCAGTCGCTCCGTAGTTTTCGTATGGCGATCTCGATGTCTGTAAAGAAGTTATCAGAGACGTCACAGTGTGTGAATAGATATAAGAAGATATGGTATGAGTGCCAATGAGACAAATCTTAATCCAAGTCACTATTTGTAAAAGTAACCCAGTATAGGTCAAAGACGGCCTTTAACATGGAGCATTAGCTCACACCAAACTGCAAGCTATAAAGGGCTACACAAATGATTAGTGTAAAACAGGAAAACCAACGATCTAATCAATATACACACGAGAAAAGAGAAACAACTTTTTGGAACTTTTGGTCCTCTATGCTCTTTAACTTTGTACATGTTTTGGTTTTAGAACTTTTGTCATCAGAGCGTCACTGGTTAGTCTTGTGTGGACGAACGCTCGTCTGGTGTATTAAATTTCAAACCCGGCACCTTTAAATGTGTTAACTATTAATCGTGTATTACTCTGTCCTATATGTTCTCCCATTTATTTGTCATTGTAGTCCTATCATGTAATGTTGTCATGTTAATATTATAATTAACATTGCAATAAAAGCGGGAGGTTAGGCATGCCACAAAACACGGTTCAATCCACCATCTTTTTTTAAATGTCATGTACCAAGTCAGGAAATGTGCCATTGTTATATGATAGTTCTGTGGGTGTTACATTTTAATGTTGTGTTGCTGTTGTGTCGTAGTTCTCCTTTTATACTTGATGTGTTTCCCTCAGTTTTAGTTTGTATCTCGGATCTTTTTTTTTTAATCGATTTATGAATTCCGAACAGCGGTATACTACTGTTGCTTTTATTA